>NW_021621071.1:4975718-4982075 GCF_004785775.1 Grammomys surdaster
CAGGAAAAACATCCCACACACACACACAAGCACACACACAACACACAAGAAACACACCCACACAAGCACACACATACATTCACACATACACACAAACACACACACATGCACATAAAAAACACACACCTTCCTGTCGACACATGTACACACCCACACACTCATGTATACACATGGAAAAAAATGGGTGTCTAAGGGTGAGTATTTGTCCAGCATGCACAAGACCCCAGATTCAGTCTCAATGAGAGAAAAGATGGAGGTCAGGGTGAAGGGAAGATAGGAGGAAGAGAAAAGAAAAAAACCCACTCTTCTTGGAAACTAGGGAGTATTTCTGGGAGTCCTACCTGTTTCTACCAGAAGAGGAAGAAGAAGAATTATAACAAGCTCCTATCTTTGTTTCATCATAACTTGCATATGTTCTCTCAGTGAGACTGAAGCAGGAGGAGGAGGAGGAGGAGGAGGAGGAGGAGGAGGAGGAGGAGGAGGAGGAGGAGGAGGAGGAGGAGGAGGAGGAAGAAGAATGAAAGAAACACAGAAAAAACAGGTGTGAGCAGGTACAGACCAAGCACTCTGCACAAGTTCTGAGCTTGTTAGAGCAAAGATGATTACCAAATACGTTTTGACACAGACATCTAGGGACTCACACACCACAGAGACTCCAACTGTGTGGAATCTTTTTTACAGCCAGATCAATAAGTAACAAGGTCTTCATTTCACTTAACTGTTTGTCTGATCTTCTTCTCCAGCTCTACAAAAGACAATGTATTTTTTCTTACACTTTTTTTTTTACATTGGAGAATTGCAAAATATCTGTTTGTGTGTGGTAGTACTTCCAGGCCACCTCCTAGAGTCCTTGCTGCTAGAATTCCCAATCCAAGATATCATTTCTCTGCCTGTGTTATCTTATAGCCACTCCAGTGTGGAGAACCCATTCAGTTATTCAATGGTGGAAGACAAGGCAGGCCCCCAATCAATGGTATTAACATGGAGAAGGCAAGACTGGATGGAACAAGGCACAAATCGGCTTCTTTGTAATAGTTCAGTTTTCTCAGAAGCAAGGGCCAAACAGAGCAGAAGGGAAATAAAGAATTGGTTCAGATGGGTGAAACTTATTTTAACAAAACAAGCAAACATAAAAGAGCTCATCTTTCTATGTCATTCCATTACGCATCCCTGGGGGCATGAGGTGCCTCACTTATTCAAGAGCTGCTTATCTACCTGGAATAGACTCCACCTCTTTGCTTTTCCTCATCTTTTCTCTCTTTCCGAATCGGAGTGTGTCTGTCTTGATCGACACTCCTACCCGGGTTACAGAAAGAAAATGGGAAGAGATGAAATGGAAAATACAGCTCTTCAGCAATTACTCAGTCTCTAAGGGATGGAGGGGCCTCTGGAGAAAGTTGACAGGAACTTCAAGGCTAGTGGTCTCTGTCTTTGTTCTCCTTGACTGTCGAGAGGCTTTTGCTATGCTCGTCTGTAAACACGGCTTGATTACTGCATAGTCTCTCGGGAGCCATCTCTAATTTAGTCCTTTCCTCTCTATCCAAGAGAGCACATGGTAACATACAACAATAAGACCATCTCATTATAAGAGCCTGCTTTTGATGGGGTATAATTTTTAATTTCCCATTCATAATATTCACTTTTAATTGTTAGTAAGTGTTTATTCCACTTCTGGAATCAGTATGATTTCTGGAATTCAGGTGATGTCAGTAATCAGAAATCTCAGTAGCTCCTGAACATGCTTCCTGATAGCCAGAGAACAATTCTTACACTTTGTGAAATCAAATCACCTGCAGGTAACTTAGAAAAGGATGGTTATTCAATAGTAAAATAATTTATATGCATGAAACTAAGAAGAAAGTGTTGGCAGAAGAAAGAAACACCCTGTGTAGATTGGGTGATATCCATTAAGGTTTAATCAAAGAGCAGATATTATTTCTCATACTGATTTCTAAAGCTATATAAGAAATACCTGGGGTTCGTTTACTTGGTAAAATTATACTTTGAGAATTCATGAGGCTGGAGAGATGGGTCAGCAGTTAAGAGCTCTTGCATAGGACCCAGGTTCGATTCATAGCACCCACACTGTGGCTTACAACAATCCATAATTCTAGTTTAACATCCAACACCCTCTTCTGACTTCTATGGGCACCACATGTATATAAATACATGCACCCAAGACATTTAAACACAGAAAATAAACTAAATAAATTAAGATAAAACCAGAAAAGAGAATAAATGAAATAAATCAAACATATAGAAATAAAAAAACCCATATTCCCTGTCATCTAGAAAGTAGAAAGGCCTGGATCATGGGATAATGGACTTTATCATATAATGTATATATTTGGAAAAATCACACTAACCCCCAACTAATGTGCACAAATAGCACATAATCAATAATTTTAAAATAATCACAGTAATATATCTATTAATATTCTAATCTGTCTGTCATTAAGATATATGCTTCTTCAATGTAATAATCGTTATTTTATTTGTTCATTTTAATTTAATTTTTTGGGTTTTTCTATAGTTTTATATATGAATACTGTATTCACATTATCTCTGCCCCTTCCTCTCCCTCCAACTCCAAACTCCAACAATATATATTTATAAGCATAAGCACACAACATGATGATTCCATTGAGTGTATCTCATATAGATGAGTATGCGCATTGTGTGCACATAGCAGTGCGAGAGTGTGCGCATGCATGTGTGTGCATGTGCGCATGCATGAGGGTGCATGTGTTTAAAGTTATCTAGTTCGGATTGGTGATCTGCTCATTTCGTATTTCTGACACCTAGAGTAGAAGGTGCCATACGCTGCTGTTCAATAAACAGTATTTGCTGAATGAGTAAAGCCAGCAGTCAGCTTAAAGCAAAATGCAAATTTTTTGTCTTTTGTTTTTTGTTTTTGAGACAGGGTTTATCTGTGTAGCCCTGGCTGTCCTGGAACTCATTCTGTAGACCAGGCTGGCCTCAAACTCAGAAATCTGCCTGCCTCTGCCTCCCAAGTGCTGGGATTAAAGGCGGGCACCACCACCATCCGGCGCAAGCTGCAATTTTAAGTATTGAAAAAAACTACAGTTGTGCTTCAAGAAGTCGGGCAGATAAATATCTGTCTTACGTCACTCTCACCTTTTGCGTATTTTAAGATACAGAAACTGCACCTGAAAGTCTTGACATCCCTGTAAGCTTTCTGATCACTTCCCGTTACCTGTTTGCGCCTTCACTTGTCTTTCTCCTGGTTTTCTCCATACAGCTCCCCACCCCCTGACTAGACACTGTCACCCAGACATCTAGAGGCATAACTTTCACCAGGAAATAATCAACATATGGAAACCCCAAAAGACATAAATGTCTCTACATGACTAAATACAGAGATACTTCTCTGGCTAGGGAACCTGGGGAATGAACATGCCAAAATATTTTCAAGGACACGGGCACAACGATCCGAGGATGTGTTCCATTGAAGGAAACTGGTAAATTCTTGTAGCAACTTACCCTCCGAGGTGAGTTATGCCAGGATTCCAATAGGTTCAAGGGGTCTGGCATAAACGGGTGGGGAAGGGACACAACTGCTGCGCCACACCAGAGAATACACATAAAGGTGCAGACGTTTTTCAAACCACCCCCTTAGGGCAGTCAGGTAAGGAGCATTTGTGATCACGTATTTTATTTGCTTTTTGCAAATGGGTTTCGCGCACATGAATTTTTGTAAATGAGTCTACGGGCCCTAAGGAACTTTTATATGGGAGGGAACAAACAAAATCGTTGGTTTTGTTTCGTTCACGTTGTTAATATCGGCGCTTCCTTTACAAGAGACATAATGAAAATAAACCACTTCACCTAAGGGGCCTGAGGAGCAGGAAGATTTAACTCCTGGAGATTGTGTGTTTTATTTGTCCTGTGCCCGATAGGACGAGGCTTCTTGCCATCTTCTAACCTTGGAGAAGGTCCTCTTCACATTACAGAGGAGAGCTTTTCATCTGCACAATCTAGCATGGCGTTAAATATCAACAGCAACAGCTGTGGGCTCGGCACCTGTCAGTATGCTCGTACATAGCCTGCATATGGACATTACAAAGATTCCAACACAGAAAAGATCTAAATTCCCAAAGCACCAACAGCAGGCAATCACCTCAGGTCACTAAAACAAAGATACCCGGAGCTAGATTCTCTCAGAGCTCTAAATTCCATCTGGTTTGTCTTGTAACCGGGCTAGCAAAAATCAAATGTTGCTGACTTGTGACCGTGTCCTTTTCCGTAGTGGATGAAGGAGAATGGTTACATTGACATTTCAAAGCCTTAACCAAGTTTGTAAGAGCAATTATCCGTCATTTGACTGAAACAGTAACAATAAATATAGCAGCCTGTTATGTAGAATGATGCTCACTTTACAGGAAACTGACTATTAATATCCCCACTATATAGTTGAGAAAACCGAGGCCAATCAGTTCAAACATGACAAAGCAAGGGCTCAGAACTGGCAAAGCCAGCACTATAGATCCCATTCTGCTTCTCTTTCTCCCTGTCCCTGTCCCTGTCCCTGTCCCCCACCCTCTCCCTCTCCCTCTCCCTCTCCCAGAGTCTCTAGCTGAGGATGAATTTCAGCTTCTGGTTGTTCTTCTTCCTATTACAACACGCAGTTTATATGTTGCTGGGGCTCTGTAAGTGGTAAGTCAGCACCCTACCAACTGAGCTAGTTCACCAGCCCCAAGACTCACTCTTTCATCAGATTTATTATTTTATGTATGTGTGTGTTTCTGAGTGTGTATATGTATGTGTGTATACATACATACATACACATGTGTGTGTGTGTGTGTGTGTGTGTGTGTGTGTGCAAGGACAGAAGAGGGTATCAGATCCCCTGGAAGTGGAGTTGCAGGCAGTGTAAGCTGCCCAGTGTTGGTGCCAGGCCTAATCTAAAGACCTCTTTTAATCAACAAACCTCAGTGCAAGGTGAATACCCAATATGTACCCAGAATTGAGGTTTGGTTTTCTGTTTCCACAATTGCAAAACTGAAGACTGGACACGATACAGTTTGAAAAGCACAGGAAGCATTGCCTAGTACCTAACAGATACTCAGGGTAGCTGACTCCCTCTCCCTCCAGGTATTATAAAATGAATGAAATTTCATCACTTCCCTGCAGAGTTGGCAATAGGTCTGGAGATAACAAAACAGCCCATGCCATATAAATCCTTTCAACTCTCGGACAGGACTGGTAGAAGTAATTTGAATCCTTCGTGTTCACAGAAATCATTTTAAAGTAAAAATATCCCTGCCTCTTTCTCTGTGAAACACATTAGAATCTGGTGCAGCCTCTGGCCCTGTCAGTGAGTGATACAGGGCCACACTGAGGTAATGTTTTCCACCCCTGGGAGAAGCATGCTGTAATCCGACAACATCCCACGGTGACATTCACACACACACGCCTAAAACCTCACCAAGCCCTCCCCCCACCCCAGAAAAATAGAAAAGCAAAACCTTTCTCCAAATCAATCTCCTCTTTTGTCTTTCCTTGGAATTCTCAGGCCCCCTTCCTTTTTAGTCATTTAGCTAAACGTCAGGTAGCGGGAAGTATTTGGCATGAAAATGATTCTTTCAGAAAGCCTAGCGTCATTTAAATACTTGCAGAAGCTGTGTGTTTGAAATAGGCTGAGCCGTCCGTAATGGACAGACTTTCACACTCTGTGCCTTGGAGAGTTTAAAGACCAGGTCATTTACTTGCACGGCTCCTCTCAGCCTGTGCGAGGTACCACCTAAGTCAAATGGAAGTCACTATGCAGTTAAGAAAGAAAGACAAACAAACAGAGGAGTGGCCTGTTGGGCGAAGACATTTAGATTCTTTGAAGGAAGCATTCTTGAGCCTCTAATGTGACCCTCCCTCAGAAATGAGCCTTGTCATCAGGGAAATGACCCCAGAACTACAAATATTTGGGTTGGTTCCACTTTTCAATTTACCGCTTCATTTCAGAGAAATTAAAGCATCAACAACTGGTGTTTATGCAGGAGGCAAAAGGACCCAAACAGACACATTTATCTCAGTTTCATTCAAAACCTGGGAAAGCAAATCAATGAAGGATAATAGGAAAAGATAAAATTAGCCCAGGCAGGGAGGAAACACATATTTGCTCCTAAGGTGACTCTTCTCAAAAAAAAAAAAAAAAAGAAAGAAAGAAAGAAAGAAAGAAAAAGAAAGAGGGGGGAGGGAGGGAGAAAAAGAAGGGAAGGGAAGACGGGAAGGAAGAGAAGAAGGGAAGGGAAGGGAAGGGAAGAAGAGAAGGGAAGAGAAGAAGGGAAGGGAAGAAGGAAAAGGAAGAAGGGAAGGGAAAAAGGGAAGGGAAGAAGGGAA
>NW_021621071.1:4982175-4987877 GCF_004785775.1 Grammomys surdaster
GGGAAGGGAAGGGAAGGGAAGGGAAGGGAAGGGAAAGGAAAAAAAGTAAAAATTAAAACTTTCTCTCACATGGAAGGATAGCCCACTATTCATCAAGGTGACCATCTGCCAGTAAACTTACTGAGAACATCGTCTCTTAAAGATTTAAAACTTGCGACCCCCAAAATCAAGTCGGTCTGTGTTGAGAAAACAACCCTCCCCTTTCTTTCTTCCCATCTCTCTTCCTTGTTTCCAATTAAGATTCGCCTACCTACAAGTAGGTACAGTGGCCCCCTTCACTCTAGTTGGTAATGTATTCCTTTAAGCTACGTTCTGAGACCAAGCATGGCCCATTAATCATGCCTCTTCTCAAATGAAATTTAGAATGCTAGGGTCAACCGAAATTTCTGGAAAGGGTGGAGAGGTGGAGCCACCCAGCTTATTTTTCCCACAAGTTGTGATAATTGCAGATGCCTCTTAGGAAAGGCTCGCCTTCGGCAACTCTCCACCTCAAACACAAAGTTAAACTGTCAGAACTACCTGGAAGGAGAAGCCCCTGTCTGCACAGTCCCGGGAGGTAACTCTGCTCCAGGCCTAGAGACTAGCCTTTCTTTGCCTCTGATCGCCTTTCCTTTAGAAACTATTGGCTGCCCCCTGCTGAATTGTGGAGAGAATGAGAAGATTCCAAAGACCTGAGAAGGGAAAATAGAAGCTGCCTCGGAAGTCCAGCCTGTGCGCCCCAGAACACATTCCTCTGTTTACGCATCCGTTCAAACACTCACGCTGCCTGCATGTTACTAAGGTTCATTTTGGCATTTGGTGGTGCAGGTAAGGATGAGGGAGTAGTGAAAGGTTCCACTCTCCTCTGCTATGGATAGAAGGTTAGCATCGACACACTCCCTGTTAAAAGAGAAACTCCCCCCCCTCCCCCCAGGGGAGCTGCGGCTCTGTACACAGGCTCACCCAAATTCAATGCACCTGCCCGGGGCTGGTGACTGAGTTTTCTTCAAATAGGCTAGTCCGCATTTGGCGTTGTTTTAAGGTCTCTACTTTACAGAGTGCTTAGGTGCAGAACAACTCACAAAGGGTGCCACTTGATAAATCAAGAAAATCATGAAAGAATTAGGAGAGCGACTAGTGAAGAAAAAGAAAAAAGTGACGAATCCCTGGCGGTTGTTTCTGAAGCCTCAGCCCAGCAGGATTTATTTCTATCCATTCCCTATAGAGTTGGGAGGGCTGGATGTTGGGAGGGAGGAGAAAAGCCTCACAAGGTAAGGTACGTGAAGAAAATCACTACACAGGATCAACTCATGGGCTAGACCAGATAGATGTCCCCCAACCGGCCTAAGACAGACCATGTGGCCTTGAAGTCACATGGGGCTTATTGGAATCCTGACTGCATAAAGCTTCAAGCGGATTAAATTCTGACAAGAACTGTGTGTTTCAGCTATGCTGAGACTTCTATAAAGAAGTGAATTGTTTTTTTGAATGCCAGATCACTCGTTTCTGTTGATGCTATTTTCAACAGGTACCTAGGTCAAGTGGAAGTTGTCACAAACACTTCAAAACAAAATGAAAGGGAGAGAGTAGGTGTGGCCTACTGGGCAAAGATAGACATTTAAATTCTACAAAACACTCCCCCACGAGGGCTTACCTGTAGGCGCTGGTGTTCTCTTGCTAATTGTGAAAAAAAAAAAAAACCTGTTTGTAGTGTCCCGCAGGAAGACTAAAAGGAAGCCTGCCCCCAGCTGGCTCTTCTTGGTAATAAAAAATTGCCGAACAGCCAGCCAATGGCTGGGCAGAGGGAGACGGAGAGGGACCTATAGATTAAAGCAGGCTAGGAACTGAAAAGAAGAGATGGAGAATCGCCTTGATTCAGAGGGAGACGAAGCAGGTTTAAAGCTACAGCAGAAAAATCATCCGAAATGTAGGTGAGAAGGAATGAGGCCTCAGAAAGGGCTGCCCAGAAGCATCTCGGGCAGCAAAGACTAGGGGGACACCCAGAAGAAGCCAGGGCAACAAAGATAAAATGTAGAATTAGAGGACGTTAAGCCAGGATTACCAGAGAGAAATGTGTGCTAGCCACGAGGAGGATTAGAACTGCCCAGACTTTGAGCTAGCCAAGGCATTTTAAAACTAACGTGTGTGTGTGTGTGTGTGTGTGTGTGTGTGTGTGTGTTCCATTCTCGAACCCAGATAGCTCCTGGGCAGGTGCTCAGGTGCAACCCGTAGGGAACCAGAGCGGATTAGCCCATTACCGCTACACTGACCCTTCTAAGAAGCCATTCCAGACAGCCAATGTCGCAAACTCTTTAAGTTCTACTGTTCAAGTTAGCTCTCTGCTCTGAAGAATTAAAACATCAATGACTGGTTCTTGATAAGGTGAGATGATTAGGCGTTTCAACGTTGATAAGTTGCTTGATATCTCTGAACCAGAGTCCCCCTCATCTTCTTGTAATAATGATATCTACCTCAAATGCTACTTAACAGGTTAAATGACAGACTATAATTGGGTTTGCCTGACACAACGCCCAGCACTTGCTGGGAACTGAACAAGAGGAAGTTGAGGATTCCGGAGCATGTAGCCAAGAAACCAACTATAACGAGCATCTCCCCGTCATTACCCAGGCAGTAATGAGCCAGTCCCAAGCCAAAGCCTCCAACCTTCGCCTACGCCTGACTCAGAGCCCTAGAGTTACGAAGATCAGTACTTCATATTGAAGAGGAAAATTCTATGTGTACAAGAAACTACAAACTGTTTCTACACACAAATTGGTTTTGCTTGGTGGTTTTGTTTTGTTTGTTTTGTTTTATCACACTCCAACAATCTAGGGAAGCTAGAGACTGAAACTCCTTAATTCAACCACTTCAAAAAGGTCATTCACTCATTTTAGATGAGCCTTAACACTTGATTACAGGGACTCAAGAAACCATTACTAACTCAACACATGACAATGATAATAAATACTGATATTATCTATCATTGGTCTTATATACCTTGAGCCCTATTTACAATTGATATTTCCTTCAAATATACAAGAGAGAGATGGCACCCAGGTTCTTTTTTGTTAAGATTTATTTATTTTATGTATGAGTGCTCTGTTTGCATGTACACCTGCATGCCAGAAGAGGACGTCAGATAGTTGTGAAACTCCATGTAATTGCTGGAAATTGAACTCAGGACCTCTGGAAGAGGTGCGGGGTGGTTCTGCTGCTTTGATTTAATTGGGAATCTATGTTTACTGATGCTAAAGGTCCTTGCCTTCAGTTGGTTTTTGATCTATCAATAAAGTTGCCAGTAGCCAATGGCTGAGCACGGGGCGGAGCACTGAGTTGTGTGGGTGGGACACAGTGAGAATCAGGACTGCGATTGAGGAGAAGGGAGACAGGGATGCAGTAGCAGAAGAGATAATGTCAACCAGCCATGTGAGTTTCAGGTAAGGTAAGTGGCCTCTTGACCACTTCCCCAACTGGCCCTGGGGTGTCAGGGGAAAAGTTAAGAGTGCCCAGTCGTTGAGCTAGCCAAGGCATTTTAAGAATAACTGGCGTGTGTGCATGTGCGTGGGTTCGTTCTCTATTCCGGGATCCGAGATAGCTCCTGGGCAGGTGAGCGAGTGCAACCAGCCAGGAGCACAAAGCGGGACAGCCAAAAACAAAACAAACAAACAAAAAAAAACTCCCGGTACACCCCAGCACCCAGTTTTTAAGGTGAGTGTGCTGACAGTGAGATGTCTGCCCATGGCCATAGAACTTGTACGTGTTGAGTAGGAATTCAAACTGGGTTCCAAAGAACTCCAAAGTCTACCCGTTCTGACACACTCACTCGAAGCGACATTGTGCTACCTCTGATGTCTCCAGGATTCTTTCTGCCCACGGAGCCTTCTCATCACACATTAGCACTCACTGTGGTAGAGCCACTACAGAGGGTCCCGAAGAAATAGATTATAAGATAAATGTATGTGATGCTAACCCCCAAGATGGTCCCGCAAAGGGCCTGACCCTTAGCCCTTCCATTTTCAAGGTTAATCGGTGAATCCAAAAGAATCTTGCCAGAAAGATATGTCACTCCCAAGACTAGATTATAAAAGGCATCTTGGAACTGGGATGTGGTAAAGCTGGTGCAGGCTCACTCAGTAGCCCATGTTCCTAAATTCTGTCCCCAGAAAGCATGTTGGTATGTGATCCCAGCAAGGTGGTGGCAGGAGGTTCAGAATCTCAAGGCCAGGTTAGAGTACTTGTTATCAAGCCAGACAAGTTGACCTTGATCCCTGAGATCAATGTAGTAGAAGGAGAGACCTGATACCTATGAGTTGTCCTCTTACCTCCACACACACACCATAGCACACCTACACATACATAATAATCACGCGTGTATAGCACAGATACACAAAAAATAAATAAATATAACTTACCTTTTTCTAATTAAAGAAAAAAGTCACCCTTAGCTACATAGTGAGTTCAAGGCTAATCTGGACTTCTTGAGATCCTGTCAGTCTCATGAAGAAGAAGAAGAAGAAGAAGAAGAAGAAGAAGAAGAAGAAGAAGAAGAAGAGGAGGAGGAGGAGGAGGAGGAGGAGGAGGAGGAGGAGGAGGAGGAGGAGGAGGAGGAGGAGGAGGAAGAGGAAGAATACATTGCACATTCTGACTAGTTTTCTCACTTGGAGCACTTGATTTGAGGGCTATCCCCTGCAGTATCATGAAGATGTTCAAGCAGCCCATTGGACAGGTCTCCATTGCAAGAAACTGAGGCCTCCAGCCAACTGCCCTATAGTAATCATGCTGGAAGCAGAGCCTCGTGCCCCACCAGGCCTTCGGATGACTTCGGCTCTAACTGTTAGAACTCCTGATCTAGAGCCACTCAGCTAAACTACTCCCTAGTTCTTAGCAACAACACCCCATGTGGAACAACAACTGTCTGTGGTTATAAGCTGCTCAATTTGGGGGGGGGGGGGAATCTGTCATGCAGAAATAAATAAATAATACAGATTCAAAATGAAACAGAAGTCAAGACAGAGAAACCCTTAGTGAAGGGTTAAAGAGAAAGCAAGCACAAAACAGGAAATAAAAGAGGTTGGAACCCTGAGGCGGACAGAGGGCAGAGAATTGTTGGAACCCTGTGTGGATTTCCTAAGTACCATTTTGCAGAAAGGAAATTGAGGCAGAAAAATCCTAACCAATGTATCCTGACCAGTTGAGAGGTGAGCAGTAAAGCTGGGATTCCCTCGAAGATCAAAAAAGAAAAGGCTCGACAGAGCAGACAGTGGAGCAGGTCTGCATAAGTCCTGTGACCTTAGTTGGGTTCTCAGACTATTACAACTACAAGACACATTGTACAGCGATGCCCTTCCCCGGTTGTCTCCTTTAATCATCAAAGTACTCCCAGAAGAGAAGCAATGGATGTTTTCTTTTACCTCCATTTTACAGGAGAGAATACTCAAGGTAAGAAACTCGACGGCGGTGCTGCACATCTTGAGTTTTAGACATGCAGAATGAAGAGGCAGGTAGAGTTCTGTGAGTTGGAGTTTACAGCCTAGTTTACAGAGAGAGTTCCAGGACAGCTAGGGCCCCACAGAGAAACCTCGTCCCAGAAAGAAAGAAAGAAAGAAAGAAAGAAAGAAAGAAAGAAAGAAAGAAAGAAAGAAAGGAAGGAAGGAAGGAAGGAAGGAAGAGGAGGGAAGAGAAAAGGGAGAGAAGGAGGGAGGGAGGGAGGGAGGGAGGGAGGG
>NW_021621071.1:4992877-4994248 GCF_004785775.1 Grammomys surdaster
GGGAGAAAAGAAGAGAAGAGAAGAGAAGAGAAGAGAAGAGAAGAGAAGAGAAGAGAAGAGAAGAGAAGAGAAGAGAAGAGAAGAGAAGAGAAAAAAGAAATCAGGTGAATCCCTGAATCTCCTACCAAGAGTCTTACTGGGAAGTAGGGGCAGGGGTTCCATCCCTAAGTGAGGTCTGGAATTCCGACATGCCAGCCCCTCCTGCTAACCTGGGGACATCGGCAGTCCACCAATTTATTTCTCAGATTCCTGGGGTGTTCGGGATGGTATCCTAAAAAGCAGAACGGCCAGAGCCTCTGTGTCTCCTTAATTTCAAGCAGGAGAAATCGCATTTACATCACGGCACCGTGCTACCATTGGAGAGGAAGTTAAACAAACGACAGTGGTATTATTAAAGCCAGAGCTTGAGGCCTTCTTCCAAGAGAATAAAATCAAAATAACTACCACCACCCTGCCGAAAATATGATTTAATTAAATATGCATGCACATTGTTGGAGAGTAATCATTAAACCAGCCTCCAAGGCGGGGGGATGTATTTGCTGGTTAATTTAAGGAAAAAAAAAAAAAACCTGTATTCCTGATTTCTCCCCCAATCTCGCTCCCCAACAATTCAGTGTAGAAACGTAGCTAGGTTAAAATATGAAGGTGCTCGTGACAGAAAACCTGGAGCTTCAGACTCCCTGAAAGCTGCACTGACAAAGCCACCATTTTTTTTTCTTCCTCCATATGCCATGTGCCCTCCCCTGACACACCTCCATTGCCTTGGAAGTACAAGTCTATGTGCCGGTCATTGAGCCCCTCCCCGCTCCCCCATTTACAGGAGATTTCTTTTATTTGGGTTGGAGAGGACAGGATGTGATCTGCGTGTCAGAGGTTAGTTAGTAAGGTGTCCTCCTCAGGCTGGGTCGGTGTTCATTCTCAGGTCGGCTGTAAGGAATAACACTTACACTAAGGGCCGTTTCCCAGACTATTATTGGGAAGGCAATTAAGCCTTGCAGACACTGAGTGGAGGGGCCTGTCTGCAGGCAGCTGCGGGCCTCTGGGTAATCAATCAAGTTTCTCATCTGCACTGTCAATCAGAACTGTGCCTGAGTGGCATCTATTGGTGGTTCTCAGCATGCAGGTGCTTTGCTGCTCCCTCACCTCTTTGGAGTTCACGGTAATATGGACTTTGAGCCTGCTGTTTTTCATCATAGAGTGGAATTTTTTCATTTTCCTCTGTCTGTGTTGATTCTACCCCCCCCCCGTGGTATCCGTTCAAGACTATGAGGAAAAAAAAAAATGCAGCGGGCAACAGGGAAGTCCCCAGTGGGGGGAAGGCAGTTGAGGCTGCAGACAGGGCCCTCCACTCAGTGTCTGCAAGGCTTAATT
>NW_021621071.1:4994348-4997883 GCF_004785775.1 Grammomys surdaster
TCATTTTCCTCTGTCTGTGTTGATTCTACCCCCCCCCCGTTTTATCCGGTCAAGACTATCATAAAAAAAAAAAATACAGCATTCAACACAAGTCCCCTAGAGGGCTTCTTGGCTGTGGTTTCAATATATATTATTCTGGATCTCATTTCTCTCTCTCTCTCTCCTTCTTACCTTGAGACCCATCGGCTACAGCCTGAGATTCCTTCAACAACCTTAAAACACCTGTACTCCATCTCTTTCAATGTCTCTGACCATGTACCTACCACTGCTCTTCAGGGACCAGGATGTCCTCTACCTAATCACCAACAGAATTGTCCTCCCAGTGGCAGATAGCACCTAGCACTTTTTATTGAATATTGACAAGTTATAACTGTGTTTGTGGTTCTCTCTCTCTCTCTCTCTCTCTCTCTCTCTCTCTCTCTCTCTCTCTCTCGCTCTGTGTGTGTGTGTGTGTGTGTGTGTGTGTGTGTGTGCGTGTGTTTATGAGCTACAAGGCAATGCTTTGAATCAGATTTGTGTACTATTCCTTTATGCCTTTGGTAAGCTTGGAACAACCCCCACCCCCAAACCCAACCTACAGTATTTCCTCACCCCCACCAATTGTCCTAACTGTGGCATCAAACTCTTGGCAGGTACCTGATATGCTGACTTGTCAAGACTACCCTAGTTTCAAAATGTCTGACCCCCCAGAGCAGTACCCCCAGTTTGGGCTTGCCAAAATCCGGTCAAGGGACACTGAAATGAACTCAACTCAAGTACACTGAAGCATGAGCACATTTCAACATTGTTCACTTACAAAGCCACCATCACTCAAAACCACCTAGCTCAATGAGGAACCGCATCTTCATTTTCTGTAAACAAAAAAAGGGGGGGCCTCACATGCTGCATGGTAAACAGGAGAAAAGTCAAGGCCCTTTCGGAACTTGTTAGTTAGTATGTGTGCCTCTCCTCCATCTGGCCATAGCAGCTGAGAGAGCCCAAAAGCATAAGCTTGTAAGCATACACATGCATATACATGGGCATACATACATACATATACATTTGCACACACACATACATATACATTTGCACACACACATACATATGCACACACATACACACATGCACACACATGCACATACACATACACATGTATACACATATATATGTGCACATACATACACACATGCACACACATGCATACACACATACATATGCATATACATATGCACACACATACATATGTACACACACATACACACATGCACACACATACATATGCACACACACATACACATGCACATACATATGCACACACATATGCATGCACACACATACACACATGCATATACATATGAACACACACATACAGATGCACACACACATACAGATGCACACACACATACACACATGAATATACATATGCACACACATACATACACACATGAGTGAGCTATTCTTTATCCACCCTCAAGCTCAGGCAAACCTTGGCTCACACTAGTAGGAGGAATTGGAGTAGTAAAGTGACATCTGTTACTCTCTATTTGACACAAGTCCTAGGGTCACGTTCTCCTGGTTCAACGACTCACAAGTGACTCGTTCACACTCTCCATTCACAAGAAGTACCCAAGACAACTGCCAATTTGTTATCAGCATCTTGACAGCTTCTCTCACACACTAAAAAAAAAAAGAGGGGAAGAGTATAATCTCTTTTTATGAAAGCTCTCCACAAAAAAAGAATGGTTGTCAGCACAAAAAATAATCAGTTTACCCAACAGCCTCTTAATGAGCAAGCAAAGCATAGCGGGAAGACAGTAATAACAACTGACACACTGAGCCCTGATCAGGATTCAGGCACAGCGCCAAGCATAGCGCATACATCCTCTTTTTCCTTCCCTGCTACGCCCTGTCAGATGGGGCCTGCTGATAGTAAGCCTCAGCAGATGAAGGGGCTTGTGGATGTAACAGTGCCAGCTCTCCAACCCAGACGGTCTGATTCCAGTTTCAAAGTCCTTTGTTATTCTGCCTACATAGCCTGGCCTCTGCACACTGTCCTGGGAGCAGGTTGGGAGGTTTCTGGATTATAACCTCTCTGGGGTAAGCACTCTTTGATTGGCTCTATACCTCACCAACCAGTGCCCAGATATTACGCGACCTCCCCATTATACGAGATGAGAGAATACCTCGGACAGCAGAGAATCTCACAGGAGTTGTCTCTGTAAAGTGGTAAGTTCACAGCTTCCTGCCTACTCCTGTCTCCTGAGCCCTCAGTTTTAAGAGTTGGGTCCTTCGGGCCTGAACTCAGCACACCAGCCTCAAACTAGGTCCTGAGATGCCCCAGTTAGCCAGTCCTCCTTCTCCAATCAGCACGAAACCTTCACCTGTTCCAGACTCTAGATCCTACTTCAGACACAGCTCAGTGCCACCCCTTCAGCTATGAGAGGTGTCAGAAGCAAAACGTTGCTAATGCTGAGACTACCCCACCCCCAACCCTTGCACTCTCTTCTCCGTACAAACATACTTCCTTCAAGTCAACGCTCCTGTTTCCAGTGCTCCTTGGGACATATCCCCACCACATGAGCTTGTCTTTGCCCAGTGTCTGGGCTCTTCAAAGAAGAGAGAAGTCACATTTAAGTTCTCCTTCGGTCGTTATACCTACAAAATGCTGCATTTAAATCATATACAGTTATATGTATGATATGTTACACATAGCATCTATTATGAAATATCTTCTTTTGGATTGATTTATTGGTTTTTCTCTATATGGATGGTGATTTTGCATGCATGTAAGTCTGTGCACCGTGTGCTTGCAGTGTCTGAGGAAGCCAGAATGGTTTTTAGCCATTTATTTTCTCTAAGGGAAAAGACAGCTAGGAATTGAACTTTCATCATATCCTGGACATAGCATGCCCCGAAGGACTACCTTCCCACATCCCCTCAAAGGATCTGTGGTCTGTGAGAGAGAGCCTATCCAGGAGGCCATACCCACTCGTGCCCACTACAGTATGCTTTCTGTGAACAGTGACTCCAGTCCATCGGGGTCTCTCTTGGCCTATCTGACTGGGATACTCTGGGTCAGAGGATTAGAAAGTGATGTCAGGGCATGCATGAGCCTGGGTTTGGGTTACGGCCACTCATGTGTTGATGTCAAAAGTCACAGCATGGGGGAAGACACTGCTCAGAACAGAACAGACCACTGTAAAAAAGCATCTTGTGTTTGTAAATACAGTTTTTATAATGATGATGGGAAACAGATGACGGTTGCCTTGGCCTTACGAGTAGGGATGGATGAAGTTCAGAGTATCAATAGAAGTTAAAATGAACAAAGGGTTCACCCAAAGAGAGAAAGGAGAGAGAGAAGAGAAGGTAGAGAGCTGCCGGGCGGTGGTGGCACACGCCTTTAATCCCAGCACTTGGGAGGCAGAGGCAGGAGGATTTCTGAGTTCAAGGCCAGCCTGGTCTACAGAGTGAGTCCCAGGACAGCCAGGGCTACACAGAGAAACCCTGTCTCGAAAAACTCTATTCTATACAGGAAGAAAGAAAGAAAGAAAGAAAG
>NW_021621071.1:4997983-5006276 GCF_004785775.1 Grammomys surdaster
AGGGAGGGAGGGAGGGAGGAAGGAAGGAAGAGGAAGAGAGAAGAAAAGAAAGCTGGCAACACAAATGTGCTGTACAGTATGAGTGTATCCTAAGTCCTCATTAGTGATCATTTTGCCTGGAAGTCAGTTAAACTTCTTAACTCATCTCAACTAAAGTAAAAGAAAAGTCTTTCCCCTCCCACAAATTTACATTTTGTTCCAAACATACACTCCATATTGCTGATCATATACCGGTGAGAACAGACAGAACAGGGCCCAATGCTTGCTCCATTTTTTTTTCCAGGCAAAAACATATAGTAAATATGTATATCACGGGTCAGCCACACACTCAGCCTGTCACCACCACCGACTGCCCGTTCACAATACACAGCCCTCATGCCATCTTCCTCTGAACCCTGCTATGGGTTATTAAACTTCCCCATACTCTAGGCCTGAATTTGTCAGGCATTTTCCTTTCCATGTAATGCAAACACATTTCACTTCTACACTGGCTCCTTGCAGGATTCCTTTGCCCCTTCTTGCCTAATTCTCTCCTTTTCTTGGGAAAAAGTGGACACTGAAATGGGTTATTGAAAAAGTCCGAGTCAAACCGGAGCATGGTTCTCAAGCCTTGCAGAGTAAACAGAAATGGCTCCTTGCCTCAGTGGAGAGCTGCAACCACAATGGTGTCGATGTAACACTTGGGACGGAGCCCGCAGAGCTCACTATTGCCCAGTTATGCCCAGATGTCAAACATCAGTGTTGGCATTTAAAGCCTGGGGTGTTGGAGGGTGTTTATAACAGCCCTGTATCTGTCTTCTGCAACAGTTAAAGTGAAGAGAAGACAGCTCTGTTTAACACAGCATGTGTTTTTCCTAACTAGCCATTGACAAGAAAGACTTACGCAGGTACTTACTATTTATAACCCATGGCCACGTCCACAAAATACTTCCTCCTCTGTCGATAGACATTGTCCTTAAATCCCTTAAACAGAAAAGAGATTAAGTCATTTAACAACGTGCGGAAAAATGAGTTGCAGAAGGCCTAAAAGAAAATCACTGCGGTGTTTATTGAGTGCTCAATTCAAATGTAAATCTTATCCTCAGATGACCGACTTGATGACACAGGCAAAACCGGAATGGCGCTTACAGTGAAACCTCTTTCAATTTGGATCCACTGATTTGGGGTGTGTGGGAATTCCGGCCAGAGTTTACCTTTCCACGAGGCAAGCAGCATGGCTTAGTTAAGCAAATAAATATTTCACACCATGTATCTTTCGGTTTTCAAGTATCGTTGTAAACTTACTTGTAAAGTAATTGATCTTAATAGCAAGTTAATCTTAGCCTGTTCAATTAAAACAGGTCAGTTTAGCATGTTCAACCGGATTTTAATTGCTGTGTGTAAATAACTAATAAATGTAGCATTTATTAAAGACTCATACACTCCGAGTAATTATCAGATCCCCAAATAAGCAGGAACTAAAGAGACTTTGCTGTATTGGATGATCACACAGTACAACCCTAGGGTGAACCTCCTACACAAGGGCAGGTTTGCTTTATCCATTCCACTTAGGGACTCTCTGTCTCATGTGTCTCAGCCAACTGCAAGATTTTGATCTAAAATATAAAAGAATAATTTTAAAAATTATTTTAACCTAACCTCATCCACTTGGGAAATTGAGCACTGAGCCTGTCACTGATCGGTCACATGGACTTTTGAGACGACTTCCTGGTCTACTAAACCATCTCTCCTCACGGCAATAGACTTCTTACTTGCCTTTTCTTTTCATCCAAACATAACCAACTTGTGCTGGGCGTGTTTCTTCAGGCTGTCAAAAGTCCAGGGGGAACTGTGTCTACTTCTTACATGTATACACCTGTACCACCAAGAATGACCGTGAAACAGAGACTGCAAGCCACAGAAGACAAGCAAGCACGCAGCCCTGGAGGACCATGCAAGTCAGTGGTGATTAAGAGGTTCCCACAGGGGCCTAGGCTACCCAAATAGCAATATAAACATTTCTACAAGACGAGATGTTCATAAGGAACCCAAACTCAGTAGAAAACAGCCCAGATCTCTTGTCTAGCTGAAAAAGAATAAGGCTCAAGGACAGGAATCTTCCCTCATAGGGCTGTGTGCTGGGCATAACTGAAGAATTACCTTTCTTTTTAGAATAACAAAAGAGTAATGGAGAGGAGAGAGGAAAATCTCCTCAGATCATTCTTGTTTGTTTGTTTGTTTGTTTGTTTTTCAAGACAGGGTTTCTCTGTGGAGCCCTGGCTGTCCTAGAACTCACTCTGTAGACCAAACTGGCCTCGAACTCAGAAATCCGCCTGTCTCTGACTCCCAAGTGCTGGGATTAAAGGCATGCGCCACCACTGCCCACCCAGATCACTCTTAAGATGGTAAAAGTGAGGTGTCCCATACAAAATGACCAGCATTCTTTTTCCCCTTGTGCTTACGATTCAGATTTTTTAAACTAAGGCTCTCAGGCAGATTCCAAAAACCCTAAAATGTCTAGAGACAGAGCTTATGACCATAGTTACCACATTTACAAACGGGTCTCAGGCCTAAATAAAATGGTCTCCTGATATAGAGGGTAGACAGGCTCATGCTGGAAAGGGGCTTCTTCACTCACTCGTAGAACTGGCTACCTGGTGTGGGAAAGCTGAAGAATTCCAAGCACGTTTATGACTCAAAATGAAAGACAGGGAAAGAGTCCCATGAAAAGCCCAGCACCTGTTCTCTGTTTCCTGCCAGGCTGGACACCATGGTAACTGCATCATAATCTGCTGGACTTCCAGAAGAACCTCAAGGCCCTCCTCAGCAAACACCTGCACCTTTTCCAGGGACACAAGAGAGAGGTTTGCTCATCATGCCTCATTAGCCGAGAGTGGCAGTGATTACACAAATGTTGGGGGGTGGAGGGAGGGATCCAGAACTTCCTGGATTCATCCGTGGACCGGCAAAGAGGCGTTTGCTACCCGCACCAGCCATTCCAGACACAAGGCAATTTTGGCAATCCATTCTGAACTGAAGCCAAGGATGGGATACCAGATTAAAAATACAAGATGCCCAGTTAAATTTCAATTTCAGATAAATGACAAATTTTTCCACTTTTACTAGGCAACCTTACATATTTTTTTGTAAAGATCTGGTGACCCTGTACCTGGAGAGAGCCCCCAGACAATTCTACCCCTGAATTAAATCAAAATGAACGGAAAACCTATCCTGAACCCTAACATGCCCAATTCAATTTATGCTGTCACTCAAAGAAGCATCTCCAACTGCTCAAACCTGGTGTGATATTAGAACCACTTGGGGAAATTTTAATAACACTTCAAACGTGGCCATTACCCTAGAGGTTCTGATTTAAGCTCCAAAGAGTTCAAACATAATTCTCACCCTTGAAGCACATCAGAATCTTCTAAAAATCCTTTTCCAAACAGACTCCCCAAGTCTCCTTCCCTCAGCTCTTAGGGAGTGTCTTAAGGTTGTGTTTTTTAAAGTATCTAAAGAGTAGGCCTTGAACCTCACCTTAGAAAACTCTATCTCCCTTAGTGTGAGATTCAATTGGGAACTCTCAAGAAACACAGACTCTTGTGCCCTAGGGAGTCACTGTCAGTATTTCCAATATTTCCCAGGCAATTTCTTTGTCTATGAAACTTGAAAGCCACAGGCCCACATATTTATTACTTTCTCAAAGCAGCATGGTTTACATCCCAAGGCCTTCCTGCACTGTCCTACGTCAAGAGCCCCTGCGTCTGTCTTAGAATGACTGTAGTCACTCTCAGACATAAAAAGTACTTAGACAACTCCTCCCTATCTATGCCAAATAAAAACTTAGAAAAGCACCAACTTGCCAGGATCAAATTTTGCACAGTGAATACTTGGTGTGTGCTTCCAAAGCGAATATGTGTGGTTTGAAAATGACAAGAGACGTAGGGGATTGCTAAGTACTTGCAATTATTTCAAGTGGCTGCACAGAAAATAAGTGAAGGTATCATAAAGCCGGCGTGATTAGGGGTAATGGGAGAAAATTAAGCACAGAAATTTTTACTCTTGATGTTGGAATGGGCTTTGTTCACAGCAAGGTCAGTGGCCCCTGCGGTGGTTCCATTCAAATGGCTGAGCCCTTTCCTCCAGGTTAAGTAATTTTCAAACCTCACTAAGGGAGCTTTTAGACATGAGAGGTTCTCAAAAGCTGCTTGACTGTCTAAGTAGTGATCTGGATGGTTTAATGCAGCATTTCCTTACTGAATTTCAACATTTTCCTGTTGCCAAATTGCCTATTTCCCCCCCCCCTTATTAACTAGGCTTTCCAAACAGTCCTTTGAGGTCAGTAAGAATTTTGATTTCTACTTTTTACATTGAAGAATCCTAAGGTACAGAGGTAGACGGACCTCGCCAAGGTCATTCTGCAAGGTAGCGGAGGAAAGTTAAAACATGGATGACGGCTGAAGCCCCTGTTTAACAAGTGTTTTGTTGCTGTTGTAGGAACTCCTGTGAATTTCTGTGCTATGCTGCAAATAGAACACGACGGACGTGTCTATATCTTTTCAGCTTTTAGCAAATAATGCAATAATATTAGGTGTGTTGAATCATTTATTTGAACCTACCGGTATATTTTGCATTGGGTGGAACTGGTATATTATGCCAAATGACTCCTTTAAGTGAAATCTCATTTGTTTTGAGCTTGCCATGGATCTCAAAATAAAGAAATACGGGTTGGTTAAAGCAAGGTCCCAGATGCTGTTGGTGCTGCCAATCCTAGGTTCAGACTTAGGTACAGAGTACAGTGATACAATCGCATTCGCCAATTTCCTCCATTTAAATAGTTTTCCTGTAAACCATTACCCTCATAACATGCCGGCTTCCACTAAGCATGACCGATCTGTTTAGATCTCCGGGTTGTACCCACCCACCCACTGCGATCCATCCGCACCCTCGGGGAGGGAGGGAGAATGTTCAAGATCAATGTGTATATTGCTTACTTCACCATGCTTCATTCTGGCCATAAAGAAGTTCCAGGTCTCTTGTGTTAAATAAAAACCGATATAAAGTGGGGGAGGGGTGAAAATGTGAAAGGCTTACCCAAGTGTCATATTTCTCTAAAGACGGTCACTTTTATTAGAGTCGAGGAGGGAGCGGTGGTAGATAGATTCAGCATAGATATGGGGAGGGATGCCTCTTCTATCAAGGCCTTATTTTAAAGCTCTTCTGCCTTTCCGTTGAGACTGAAGTCAAGACATAATTCTGCTCTCAACTACCTCCAGTCAGGGAAAATGGCAAGAATTTTATTCTCTCACCGAGCCCCATCACAGCTAGTCCTCCCTAGTTTCCCAAAGGTGTGATCAATTTCAGTTCCCCGTTCTTCCAAGGGTCACCATCCGCAAGTATATTTTAGGCTGTCTAATTCCACAGAAATATTCTCCAAGGCGTACAATCTCCTCCTCTGCCCAACCATTTTATAAATAAACTCTATGTGAGAGTGCCATCTTTCTAACCTACTTCATGCCGACACATGTACAGGGAAACTCAATCATCTGAAACCCTGCTCTCAGTCATGAGGGATAGACATGAAATTGCTCTACAAAAAAACATTACAGCACAGAACACAGCACATTGTCCAGAGTGTGGCAGAACCGGGAGAGGGGAGGTGAAACGGACACTTACTGGGTGGTCAGCATCAAGCTCCGTGCCGTACATGAGGACCCTGTGAGAGCATCTGTCTAACTCAGAGATCTTCCGAGGGAACCACGGCACATCCTCTAGTTCTGCTGGAAACAACAGTGAAGGTTTGATAATATTAATTCATCTTTGGAACATTTGTCACATTCCAAAATCACCCAATAAAGAAAAAAAAAATCACCCTTGCCTTCTTCCTCTGCCCAAATGCTCTCAGGGGGATTCAGGGTCACAATGGTGCTCTGAAATTTCAGCGACTGAATGAGCTCGTTGAATTCTGTTTTGCCACATTCGCAGTCCACGAAGATTTCAACCTCAGAACTTCTTCGCCGAGACCTCCTGGATTCAATATGAAGCATGTTGACATGTTTTTCCTGTGGAAACATGAGGGATATCTCTAAATCACACTCAGGTCACAGCAAGCGGAATGCTAGTCTTGTGCAGCTATCAAAGAGTAAAGTGACAAGGACCTACGGAAGAACATTGACTATGCTTTGGTTGATTGATAGACGTAAACTTTTCCAGCTACTATTTTTTATCAATAAAAAAGGCAGGCTGTCATGCCTCAAATAAGTTGTCCTGTCTCATAACAAAAAGAAGAGGGCATTGAAGACATATAAAAGGCACTATAAAATATATCGTAAGCATCACTTCTCAGAGAGGCTCATATCCCATGGCTACCACATGATTATTGACAAGGAGATTAGATTGTCTATTATGCTACCATAATGTAATATCCTAAAATTTGTATTTCCATACTCTTGAGAAACATAAAATGCAAACTCTTAATCTTATAGCAACAAAAGGCTTACCTATAAAGTAAAGTTTAAGAATAAAGCAATTATTTAGAGTCAGACATAATGACTCATAAAAATCCCAGCACTCAGATAGCGGAGGCAGGAGGATGGCCAATTCTTCTAGGCCACATAGCAAGAACCTGCTATATATAATAATAATTTAAAAATAAAAAAATAAACTCTTTTTTTTAAAAAAGTGAATCTTTGAAATGATAGGCAGCAAATGGGGGGAGGGGGTGTGCAAAAAATGCCTAAGATTAGGAAAACATTCATCATGGCATAGCCTAAACTTTAGGGGAAAAAAATAGAAGCAGGAATAGCATACAAGGGAGAATCTCCCAGGCAAAAAGGCAAACAACCAGTGAGGAGTGAAGAAGCAAGACCCAGTTATAACCCCTAAATAGGTCCGCATCGTAACTGTCTTTGGCATCCTCTTGGCTATCTTCACCGGAAGATACATTCTGTGGCTGTCATTTTGTGAATCTCTTTGTAACAAACTGTTCTGGGAAGAACAATAACTTTAATGCTTAAAACTCTGGTTTAAGTCTCCCATTGAGACACCTTTCTCCTTTGACAACTGTAGCCTAAGGTCCCTTCTCCACTCTCCACTCTGTACACCCACACACCGCCCCATGACTATAACAACTGCACTCTGGGTCCCCACACAGTTTCTGATACAATCCTGGATGTTCTATCTCTGTTTTTATTAAGCTTTGCAATCATGCTGTATTTTCTAGATTGACCAATGATAAAAGTGGGATGGATATAAAGTTCAAGATCCAAGAGACTCCACATTCATTGGGCCATCTTGGGCTTTTCAGGTTTGGCTGAATCAGAGGAGGTATTTTTAGACTGGGTACTGAGGTCCCAACGGGTTAAGTGGTTTAGCTAAGGCCTGGTGAATGATGGCAGAGTGTAAACTCAAAGTGCGAACCCCTCCTCCAGGGATTTTTTTCCACTGCACCCAGCTGTCAAATTGAATTGGCTTGCCTTCGGGCACCGTACGGACACAGCCCTACGCGGCATAATTATGTGTAAAATACCACTCTAGATTTCCATTAACACTGTTTATGGTACCTGATGCTTTCTTCAAGGCCAAAGGGGAACAAGGAAACATTTTCCTAGTCGGGTTAATTTCCAATCTATGGTCATCTAGAGGCATCACAAATAACACCTCCTGTCTGCGTTTTACAAAATCACTGCATCCAAACAAGCCAGTTAGGTAGGAATGATTATCATTACCGTTTTGCAAATGAGGAAATCAAACGGAGGAGCACAGAGCGGTTAGCCAGCCCAGCAGAACTCAGGTCCAAATCCCCCTAACTATGTGTCTACTACACAGCAGCCCAAGGCACCAGAAAGTGCCGAACTGTTCATCTTACAGCTCTGGTGACCAGCCATTGCTCCCAACAAAATGCAATTTGTAAGGGTTTTTTGCTTCAGGTGGAGAAGACATCAGGTGTACAAGGTGTTCCTCCTCGCTTCTTAATTTACAGTTCAAAACAAGGATTCGTGCCAGGGATTATGCCTACCTTTCTGTGAGACACCCCTTCGATTATAGATAAAGATGGTAATCCCACTTTACTAAGCATGCATTATTCCGTTCATAAAATGAGGCTTATGAGAAGTAAGCGCCCGTGCTCGTCGTCTATCTCATGTTAGGCAACACATATGCTCATATCACATGTGTACAGTTCAAATTTAGTAAATCAAAGCAGGGCAAAGACTCTTGATATTTTGAAGCACTGTGTGTCTGTATGTGTATATGTATGTGTGTTGTGAGTGTGTTGTGTGTGTATGTGTGTGCTGTGTATTTGTGTTGTGTGTGC
>NW_021621071.1:5006286-5083033 GCF_004785775.1 Grammomys surdaster
ATTTTATGTGTGTGCATTGTGTATGTGTGTTGTGTGTGTATGTGTGTTGTGTGTGTTTTGTCTATGTGTATGTGTGTGTTGTGTGTATATGTGTGTTGTGTGCATGTGTGTAGGTATGCATTTTGTGTGTGTGCACTGTGTATGTGTGTTGTGTGTGTATGTGTGGTGTGTGTGTGTGTTTTGTCTATGTGTATGTATGTGTTGTGTGTATGTGTGTGTTGTGTGTATGTGTGTGTTTTGCATTTTCCACTTTAAAGCTCACATTTTTGAATTACAGACTTTTCACCTGGCAACAAGTTACCAGAGTTGCTATTGGCTGAGTCTGAATTAATAAATCACAGTTCATGTAAACCCGATTATTTCACTGTTGGGCAGAGCAAACTCCCTTTTTAACACTTCGTGACATTTGGTTCCTTTGACTCTTTCACCATGCAATCCAGAAATACCTTAATAACAGGTAACAGGTCTGTGGCCAGGCACACGGCCACCTTGAGGATGCAGAAGGATGTGCTCTGCATTTACCTGGAAGAGTCTCAGCGCTTTCACCAGCCCGCCAACTTCATTCTTCAAGGAGAACACAACCGCTGTCTTGCTGCTCTCCGTAGTGTCGCCTTTGCCGGGCTCTTTGCCACTTTTCTTGTCATCATTTTTGCTAGCAATAGCCTTATTTTGCTTCAAGAAAGTAGAAGCACAAGAGTCAGTTATATCCCAGAGGTTCCTATGATTTAATTTATCCAGAGAGTCCTCTTAAATGCTACAAGCCCCACTCATCATACAAACTCAAAGTGGAGTTGCCACAGCACGCAGGTCTGAATCTGCCTGCTCACCGAGGAAGTCCCGTGACAGAACAGTGTGCCCAATCAATCCCTCTGTGGACAACTGAGTCTGGAAAGTGACTACTACATTTCAGCCACATATAAGACAAGCAGAAGAGAGAAAGAGAACTGGCTAGCTAACCACTAGGAGCACGCATGACAATCTGAATAATAGCTAAGTTCTTCTGGCTAAGGATAAAAATAACAGAGTCTAGCAAATCAGAACACATCACAGAATTTGAAATACAAACATGGGAGCGTTCCTTTTGACAGACAATGTAAGATTAGGATGGTCTGTTTTGTACTCATTACATATGATGCAGAGTTGGGCAAACAGAGAACAGTCTTCCTGGCTAATGGTGGGGTACCATAATCACATCAGTCTACAAACATCCTCATGGAACTAAGATCTGCATATTTATATGGAACCCAGTGGAAAGCGATTCGCCATTGTCTTCCTTCTATTTCTCTACTGGCTTTATTTTCATGCATTAAGATAACCTCACTCGCTGAGTTTATATATAATAGGAATGGATATTTTATTATTTATGACTTGAGGGAGAGGAGACGTTTATGCTGGCACTGGCATTTGACAGTATATTTAGTCAATTAGAAGCTCAAACGTCTTCATATTCTCAACATCTGCTCCCTCCTCTCCACGTAATACCCAGGTTTCATACGTCTGAGGAGCATTTTTATGGGAAAGTGTCATACATTAACCATAACTGAGGGGTTTTTTTGTGTGTGTGTTTTTCTCCTTGCAGTTTATTACGACTTCAGAATTCCTCGATGTCACACCTCATCCAAATATTCATGATACTTGAGTGCTAGGAAATCTATTTTACATTTCGGCCTCATTTTTACAAATTGACTTAAATAGTGCTAAGAAGGTCGCTGTGGCTGTTTTTCAGCATCTGTGGGGTAATAAATAAAATGGAGCTACTCGGAGCTACGGCATTAGCCTGATTTCTCCCTGACGAGCTAAATTTGCAATTGGTTGATAAACAGGGGTGACAGCAGTGACGCATCCCCTAAAATTTTTAATGACAGAACCCTGGGTATGTATTCTAGCGCATGTTAGCTGATCAAAAGTACTGTTTATTAAATCTCATAACTGTTGATCAAGCTAAGATCTAAACCTTTTGCAAGAACTGTAACTTTACAAGTACAATTCTTTAATGTCAGTATTTTAAACACACACACACACACACACATACATCTTGTAAATGTTGAAACAAGCAAATGCTTCTTTAACTATTTCATCAATTAATCTTTAATTAATCTAAAGGGGCAGTAACGTGGCATGCAGGAAAACCTTTGAAGGTCCCTGGTTCCTCTTTTATTCCAAAATCTGCACCTAATCTCAAGAATACACATAGTTCTGTAGGACATGGGAGACAATATTGTCTTGTAGAAACCAGAGAGATTTATTTAATTCTTTCTCCCAAATCTTCCTTGTCGGCCTTTCGAGTTCTATAGTTTGAGGGAGGAGTGAATTTAGCACATTGGTTCACATAATCTTTCATCCTTCACGATAGGAAACTCAACTTTCTATTTGAGGAAAGTTTATCCCCCAGCAACTTGCCCAGCTGCTTTTACTTTGTGGAGAGCTAAGGCAGACAGAAGGGAGGTAGTAAGAGAAGACTACAGAGGAGGAGGGAGTTGAACTGCATGCTTACTCTACAGCAGGTGTCCATATGGTGAGGTTAAGATGACTGATGCCCTAGAGAACACCAGAGACTGCCAGATACTCGGTACTCACTGTTAAGCCGCCAAGTAGCTGATGCTCTTCTGGCACTGCAGAATCCAAGGACAACCCTCTCCTGGCCCAGTATTTACTGGAAAACATCATCATTGCGGGTTGCATGGCTCCCGACGTAATTTTCTTCCTCAGCAGCAGGGGGGACCAGAGGGGCAGCCTTGGCAGAGATGAAGGAGGAAGGGCAGTGGCAGCTGCCTGCTCGGGGCGCTGTCCAGAACCCTAGTGCTGAAGAGAGCAATGAGCTTCCTCCCTTCGCTGTGTTCCTTTATATGAGTGACTGAGGACTGATGGAAAACTGATTAGAAAAAATTCATTTCTGGTTGCTGATGGCCACAGTGAGATTACACGTCTGAAGCCTGGGGTTATCTGTGCTCATGATGAGATTTGTTTGTTTCATAGGTCGAGTAGCTCTTTGGGAAGAGATGGCAGAGAATAATACATCAGGGTTATTATTATTTTTTTCTTGCAACAAAATAGCAGTCGTCTAATTTTAATTCACAAGCCTGCTACTGGAAGGTTACCCCCAGTC
The DNA here is from genome assembly GCF_004785775.1 of Grammomys surdaster. Lineage (NCBI taxonomy): Eukaryota > Metazoa > Chordata > Mammalia > Rodentia > Muridae > Grammomys > Grammomys surdaster. The sequence goes on from NW_021621071.1 coordinate 5,009,393, forward strand.
TTTAAGTGACTATGAATTTAAGTGCTTTGTGCTTTCTAAAAGTAAGAAAATAACTTAAGAAAGGCTTTTCTGCGTCATGACTTTATAATATGCAAATTTGACGTGTGTGTGTGTGTGTGTGTGTGTGTGTGTGTGTGTGTGTGTGTGTGTATGAGATGGCTTTCATAAAAGGTCTGTTCCCAAAACCTGTGGTGTCTCTATGCAGAAGGTTACTCAGGCTGCTGAAATTTGAGGCTTGAACTTAGCTCAGATACTAACCTTCTAGAATGTTTTTCATTAAGTAAGAAATATGTGGCAACGAAATGCCCATAGGCCAATCATTCCTTTGATACTTTTCTGAGACAATTCTGTTGCTCTCCCTCTATGACTTGATCAGACCCAGCAATTTGACAGGCATAGACAAAATTGTATTTATACTTTTCCAACTTTAGAAAGCCAAAGGAAAACTTGACAATCCTTTGAAGAATGGAAAATCCTCAACCAAGAGAACATGTTTAACTGAAGAACTAAACAAAATCTGGGACGTGTACAGTTTGATTATATAGAAAACAAAATGAAGATTCTTCAAAACAAGAGAGTATATATTAACACTGGTTGAATTTTAATTGTTTCTGGAGACTTGAGGGTTTAGGGTTATTATCTTATCCAACTCTAGAAATAATCATTCAGCTTGTATTCTCTCTGAAGACCAGCACTGAGAGGCTGATAGGAAAAACAAGTATTAATAAATTAACTGAAGTAGTTATAGAAATGATAGTTGACAATGCTAAGTGCCTAAATTCTGGACACTTTCTATGCACGTTTATAGGTCAGAACACGACCAGTTATCATAAGAACACTCACAGAGAGTTACTGATTGTGTGTGTGTGTGTGTGTGTGTGTGTGTGTGTGTGTGTACTAAGGCTCAAAAGCTTTAGGTAAGTTAACAAAGGTTCACGTGTTCACACAAATAAAGAATGTCCAAGGTAGGATCTTAACTCATGCAATTTGGCTTCAGGATCCATGTTCTCTACCATTACACTGTACGGTCTCCTCAAGTACTCCAAATAAGGAGAAGGATGTGAAGAAAAGCAGACTCCACAGATCACAGACTACAGAGCCATGCATGAGAACAGACGTATAACTCAACAAATTTCGTTGAGCCCCGAGTGTCTAAGCATTGGAAACTGAATCCCGAGGACACAAAGATGTGTCCAACGTATCACTGACCCACAGAGATCACAGTCCAGCTGAGAAAATCAAGTTGTGCAACAACCAAGTAGAACAAAGGGTGTTCTCTGCAGAAGACACAAAAAGCCCAAGGCACAGAGCGGTCAGTCCTGCATACTCTATGGAGTCCTGAGACTCTTGAGGGAGTTGTTTGAATTGAATTTTTAAAGTGACTTTGGCAGTGTCATAGGCAATGGAAAATAGCAAGGAGATGGTTTGCAATATAGGGAACAGCATAACAAAATGTGTAGGGAACTATTATTGTTAAAAATGATGTAATCTAGGTGTAGGGAAAGGATGGGCCCATGAGACGAGTTAAAAAGGAAAGCAAGATTTAGAGTATGACAAGCTTTCTATGACACTGTATAGCGTGGCACTTTATCACCTTTTCCTGTAACCGAAAGTCAATCGGAAAGGCTTTCTTTCTACAGTGCAGTCATGTAAACACAGTGTCATTTTAGAACAGCCGTACCTTGGAAGCAGACTTCAATATGGAAGATAGAACATTGAACTTAAAATATCCCTCCCAGAATACAGCAACTTGGTTTAAGATGATAGATAAACGAAGCAATGAAAGGAACCAGAAATGTGAAGTGGTAAAAGTCCAGAGGCTATCCCCCCCCCCCTTGCTTAAGCATGGGAGATGGTGAAAGAATGCTATAACTATAGACCAGTGGACCATTCAATCTTCACCAGGAAAGCTTCTTCTTGGAGTAGATGCTAATTAAGACAGAGACCAGCAATGGACAATGAGCAGAAAGTGAGGGACCTCGGAGCAGTCATCACTAAATGAAATGTCTTTGTCAAACACTTTCCTTCAAGGTATCAGTGCTGAGACCGAAGAAAGATTGTATGAGCTAGAGGTGGTGGCTGTCTCCAAGGAGACATTGACACCAAACCCTGCAAGTGCACTACACATACAAACTCATGGAGGCTTCGAAAGCATGCACAAGTCTAAACCAGACAAACGTTTCAGATCCGTGAGAGGAAGTGGACACAAAGTCCTATCCCCAGCCAAGAAGCTATTTCAAGTGACACTTGCTAATAAAGGAAAAATCTGTTTACTCTAATTGAGCATCATTGGGAATATCAATCACCCCCAGTAACAGGCCCCATGCCCAGAAGCAGTTGGACAACATAAAATGAACTCTGTGTGTGTGTGTCTGTGTGTGTTTTATTTTGTTTTTGGTATTTTTTTCTCTTATTGTTTTTATATCATTTGTTTTGATCTTTGTTTTATTCTTTTTTTTTCAGTTTGGGGTATATTTTTGAGGAAGAGAGGGAGGGAGAGAACACAAAGTAGGGTAGATGAGGAAGTGGTAAGGATATGCAAGGAGTTGGGAAAGGAGAAAGGTAAGAACAAAATAAATTATATAAAAATACTATATAAAATGCTTTAAAATAATATTAAAATTTATTTAAGGTATTTATTGAGTCTATTAAATAAACCACTTTTGTTCACTAAAAAAAATTATATGGAAGCAATATAAATGGTTCTCTTTCTTTTTAAGGCATACAAGAATAATGTAAGCTCACAAGCATCAGCATCAAAAGCTAGAAGTTTAACGGGTTATAAAAGCGTGATCAAAGACTTTGCAGACACAAGAAAGCTGAGTTATCAATAAAGTTGCTGAGAAGGAACTTGATTTACACTTGAGGATCCCCAATATGCTCCATATCTCTGGCATTATGAGTAAACAGAGGAGTCTGTGAAAGACTTGTCCAGAGTCTGTAAGCAGTCGTCAGACAATCCCAAAATCCACAACAAATTTAGTCATCAATACAGTGTGGTACTTCATATGGACAGACATATAGATGAATGAACTAGATCTGATAGCCTGTAAATAATCCACCTTATTTGTGATCAATAATTCTCCAAGAGAGGCTCCAAGATAAAAAAAAAGACAATGGAAAGATAGTAATCTAAGCTAGTCATAGGGTGCATAATCCCAGTTAATACATCTATAATGCAACCCTTAAATCTGCAGCTCAAGGAAAGTCCTGGAAGAGAACAGAAAGATTGTTAGAGCCAGAGGACTTAGACACCTGCTGCTAAACACCTTCTAGACTTGACAGAGAAGATGCCCCAGTGAAACTTCAGCTATATGGTCACCCTCACAAATCTGCATCATGTCACATGCCAATGTGGATGAGGGGAATTTCATAAGCTCCCTTCCCTAGTTCAAAAACTACATACAACCAACAGCCGTGGGAATGAACCCTCTAATAGATTATCCAATCCCAGTGGATCAGGATCAGCCCTATTCATGTGAAAAAGACAAGCCCTGTCTTGGAGAGGGGTTTCTGAGGAAGGGGTGTTTGGGAGCAGTGAATGAATAACTTGAAGTCAACCATGGGTTCAAGCTGACAGCACTGTGTTCTGCTCTTGCTGGATCTCCAGACAGCTGTGTACGTAGCTCAGCTCTTGCAGACCAAAGCCCAGTCTTTTATTACATATCAATTCAACTGTTCACCCAGGTTCCCTTTTGATTATCCCATGAATTTTATGACTTTAGCCCCTTGATTCTTCAAGACAGCAACTACATTGTTTTAGCAAATAAACTCAAGAGATCTGCCTGCCTTGGTAAGCACAAGCAATAAGTTTAGTTGGGTGGGAACCCATCCTGAGATTACCATTCCCACCATACCAGGATCTAAACTCGCTATGTCCCAGACTAACTTTGAACTCGGGAATCTGCCTGCCTTTGTATCTTTCTGCTCATTAGTGCAGCTGCTTTTGTTCTTTCAGGTCCGTGAAGCCCCTCATACAATTCACATTGCATCCTTATATTTTAGATAGTTGAGAAATTATACATTCTTGAACTCATGTTTTCAAAGTTCTTTCCCACAGCCTTAATGGCTCTCTTAAAGGTCACAGTATTTACCACTTTGCTGAGGACATTAGACACATCCTTGCCTCCCAGACGCTGTTTCTTATTATCCTGGAGTCATTAATCTTGGCAGGGAGAATATTTCTCAAAGGAGGGACATGAAGCAAAACAATATATACATTATTATACAAAAAAAGCCTTACACCTAGTAACTATAAGCATTTGTGCAAGTCCATGCCCTGCTGGCTCTGCACCAGGGGTGGGAACTGTATCACATTGTCCCTTCTATGCAGGACTTGGCACACACATACAGACAAGCAACAATAAATGGACTCCGTAAGTTTTGTGTGCATTTGTGCAAGTGTGTGTAAAACAATAATTAAAGAAGCAGAAGCCATAAATTTGACAAAGACATGAGAGGAGGTAGAGGAGAAAATGATATAAACATAGTAAAGTACGAAATTATCAAAAAAACTTATTAAAAAGACAATCTATACTATAGAAGAAAATATTTATTGTACTTAGTTGAGAATAAAGAACTCTTATAATTCAGCAACATTAAAGAAGTTAGGATTGGGGCTAGAGACATGGCTCCATTAACAGAACTGGCTGCCCTTCCACAGGACCAGGGTTCAATTCCTAGCACCCACACGGAAGCTCACAATGTCTGTAACTGCAGTTCGAAGGGATCTGACACACAGAAATACATGCAGGCAAAACACCAATGCACATAAAATAAAAATAGTTATGACTGAATAGAAGACACATCTCCAAAGACGTGGTTAATATGCACACTAAAAATAGTATGCATCATTAATAATTGGAGAAATGCAAATCAAATAAAAAATGAGATGCTACTTCAGACCCAGTAGGATTGTTAGAATCAAAAATAACAGATAATACACAGCACTGCTGAAGAGTCAGAAAACGTGGGCTTTCTTATATTGCCAATGACTCTGTAAAGTGATGTGGTCATTCCAGGTAATAGTTTTGTGGTCCCTCAATGCTTCATTGCGTTATCGTATAACCTAAAAGTTTCTCCCCAAGTATGTGGAAAATAATGTAGTTGTTTGAAAAGAATATCTGACAGTTTCTCAAGACTAAGATTAACTTGAACTCAACAACTCAACACTTTGGGGTATACAACCCCAAAAAGTAAAATCATAACCACAAAAAGACTGTACACAATTGTTCACAGCAACATTATTCATAAAAGAAAAATAATCCAAATATCACCAATTGATGAGAAGACAAACAAAATATTATATATTGTAAGTTGAGTAACACTTGATGGTGCAAAGGAAGGAACTACATCATCCCCTAAATTGACGTGAGACCACGCCACGGGTGAACCTTGAAAACATTGTGCTAAGCAAAAAAAAAAGAAAAAAAGAAAAAAAAGCTAGACACAAGGAATCATGAGTTCACATGGTTTTGCTTACATGGAATGCCTAGATATAAAAAGAAGCTTTAAAAAAGAACAATAAGGCAGATTCACAATTGCCAGGGGAGACAAGGGTGGAGGTAGAGAACTGCCACCGAGTTTCTTTAGGGAGCAAAAACAATCTAAAAATTGGTGACAGTTGCTGTCTTACCTGTTTCATCTGTTGATAAAATACTCTGAACATAGCAACTTCAGAATGAAAGCGTTTATTCTAACTGATTCTTCAAGGGTAGAGTCTAGGATGGCAGGGACATCAAGGTAGCCAGAGCTCCCCTGTCACGTTTCATTCACAACCAGAAAACAGACAGCGATAAATGCAGGTCTGCCTGCGCTTGGCTCGTTTTCTCCATTAAAGCTCAGGATTCCCACACCAGGGAATGGTTTCATTCACAGTAATGATGTATTTTCCCACACAAATTAATGTAACCAAGATAATCCCCCTCAGGCATGCCCAGAGACCCATCTGCCAGGTAATTCTAGATTCTGCCAAATTGACAACACTAACCATCACAGTTGCAGAACTCTGTGGGCATACTAAAAAATCACTAAACTGACTTCTTTAAAAGTGGTTCTTATAAATAATTGACTTTTGTAATCAAACAGTGGGAAGTTTTTAAAGTGATTTTACATTACAGGAATTATATCTCGATAAAACTTTTATATTAAAAATTAAGTTAGAATCTTATATATTTTTCTCCCCTATTGTCCAGGGCCAAGCAGATTCCTCGTCTTCTTTCCAGACAGAGGCTTACACGCTGGAAAAAGGTGAAACACCAGGTATTTAACACCCAGGCCTGGTTGAAAATATAGGAAAGTAGTTAAGCAAGAACACACTCCAGATTTTGAGGCTCCTGGAGTCAGAAGGTAGAAAACCAGACATTTAGCTTCAAGCCAGGTAAGAGGGAAAGTCTGCTCCAGTGTGGGCTACATTGCCTTTAAATACTAAGACTGAGATCTAAACACAGTGACGCAACCACCCAGTGACAGTGACATCCGATGCTCAAAGCCCATCTGAATACTTGGTAGTGTGTGAGGTTGGATTTGTGACAGCACAGAAAACCGACTAATGAAAAAAAAAAAAAACTTGATGAGAAAAAGCCAAAAAGGAGCAACCCAGTTGAAAACTGCATTTCCAAAGCCATTAACAATTACACACAATACATGCCAACGTAACCAATGCCTTCTCAACTGTATGGTAACATAGAAAGGCAAGAAGAGTGTGTGCTTGCGAGTGTGTGGAGGTGTGGAGCCTATAGTCATAAGGGAAGACATCGGAAAGAACTTTAACAATCAAATAAAGAGTCCAGGAAGTAGAAAAAGGATTGTGGGAAACATAAATTGAAATGTTATAAGATCTGCAATATAAGTTCCTATAGGTGGAACAGAACCATGTGACCATGAGTGGCCATGGTGGTGACTGGCTGATATAAGAAGATACAATGGGACTATAATCTTTATATATGACAGTGCCTTTTCAACACAGGTATCTTTTGTCATTAAGGATAATAACGAAAGCAAGAAAAAACACTATCGACCAGCCCTTACGTCATTATCTTAGCAGCCTCAGACTGTAGGAACAAAGACATGGAAAAAGTATTTATAAATATTAACGGTAACCTGTGTAAACAGAGAATCAAGGAGATGCGGAAGTGCCCGTGGTCCACCACAGGAAGTTTCCCATCCTATCAATTTCTGTTCTGTAAAATGAGAACTGAGATCTCCGTATTCTTCCTTTCTGTGTCACGCACCTTCATTATCCTGGCTAAATACAAAACCAAGTGGAAACACAAAGTCACCAAGAGAAAGTTAGGCGGACGCACAAGCCTCCAGAAGACAACTGGCCTGGCATGCATAAGGCCCCGAGTTGGACCGCTAGGATAACAACTTATATAGAAATTTGTCTTGCAACTTCCCAATAAGAGCGGATAAGGCAGGTGATAAAGTTACTTAAGGGCAGATGTGTCAGTGGGATGGATGTAAGGATTTATTTCAAAGAAAAGCAGCAGTAATTGTTTGGAGGCTGGGATTCCCCCAAAAGAATAATTGTTTTGCCTTGAATAATTTGTCTTCCTGATTTCAAAACATCAATCCAGTATTTCACATCTGTGTCTCTGAAACTCTGAACAAGGCAATAAATAGAAAGGGTTGAATTGCCCGACAGTAGTAGCGCACGCCTTTAATCCCAGCACTTGGGAGGCAGAGGCAGGGGGATTTCTGAGTTCAAGAGTTCAAGGCTAGCCTGGTCTACAGAGTGAATTCCAGGACAGCCAGGGCTATACAGAGAAACCCTGTCTCGAAAAAAACAAAAAAAAAAAAAAGAGAGAGAGAGAGAGAAAGGTTAAATTTTCTAATACACACCAACTCAATAAGCAGTATGTCTGGATGTTTTCCATTGACATACGATTCTATGGGTTATGTACTTCAGGGTCTTCAGCAGGAACAGCTAAATGTTAACGCTATCCACTACTAATTCCTCTAACTACTTAAATTATATTAAAGTAACTCTGGAGCCCACTTCAAGGGATTCAGTAGTTTAAGAGCTCAGCAACAATAGGAAATCAAATCAACCTGAAATGATTTCCTTTTAAAAACACACACAGGCATCATCTCCTTTTCTATCCAGACATTCACAGCCAACACATGTATAGTCCATAAAGGACATAGCTATCTGACCATTTAAAGATGTACAAATGAACATAATAAATAAGTCAGAAGCATGGGAGTTGGAAGGTCAATGTTTTTCTTTGGAACATGGGGAAAACCTCCCTGTTCTGATCTTCAGTAACCCGTCTCCTTAAGATTCTTAGCCATTATGGTCAGTGCCACTCACTGTGTTCATAGGAGAATGTCTGAGTCATATTACACTAACGTGACTTCTGCCACTTCGATTCAAATTACAAGTTAGGCACAGCACCATTTATTCCTGTCAACCACCCTCACACACTACACAGACTATCATTTTGAAGGAAAACAGAAACGAAAGGTACTTAAGCTTTGAGGTTGTATTAACCATTCAGAGTTACAGAAACAGCACAATCTAAAACTAAGCCAAGAAAGTCAGTTTGGCACCAATCCAACTAAGCTGATCTAATGTTGAAAGCACAACTCTGTGGGTCTCTGTGATGACCAAGGACTGGTAAGAAGGCAGTTTGGTTCAACATGATTCAGTAGCTGCGGTTGGTTCAGACTGTGTGACACTGTAGTTTATTTTTGAGTATATCTAAACATAGCACAACTTACTGGGGGAAAAAATCTTGGTGATAATTAACTCAATACTATCAAGTTTAAGACATGATTACTCGATACTTTAAAGTACATGTAACTGTGGGAAAAGGGGCCGCAGTGGTGGTGGTCCCAGAGGCTTTCCACGCTGGTGGGTCCCACATACAGGAGAAAGTCTAAGGTTCCAGAGGCTTGGGGCTTTGGTGACAGCAGGCCCCAATGACACGAGGAAGTCCTTGGTTCCAGAAAGGTTTATTTTCATGGCGGATGGTGGATGGTGTCCCCCCAAATTCAGGGCAGACCTGAGTTAAACAGAGAGGGAGAAAGGCAGAGGGTTTGGGGAGAATGCTTAATTTGCCCCACCCTCTGGCCTTCATTAGTACGTAAATCCCTAGGGCCTGAGGCCTGTAGTCACATCCGGCTGTGCACTTTGGGAGGGGCTGTAATGACCTACATGACTGAACAATGTAGATCTATGGAGATGAGACTGCATGTCAGGACCCTGGGTTCTGGGGATGTGGCTCCCTTGGAGTCTTGGGGTTCCATGCCCATGCCCAGCCAAGAACCAATATACCCTTATGCAGTCCCACATGTAACATCTTCTACAGAGATGGCTTTATAGATGGACTGAGAAATAAATAGATAAGGCTCTAGTGTGGTCTCAGTCAGACGACGGTCACCAGGCTATTAACTACCTCCCATACAAGACTTCTGGGCAAAAAACAAGCTATGCATCTCTCCCTTTGACAAGACAACCTTTTGTGTTCAACATTCCTAGTTTCCCTCATGTTTATCTGTGAGCACAAGGACCTCTGTGCCTCCTACCAGCAACCAAAACCAGCTGCCTACAACCTTGAGCATCAATTCATTCTCTAATAAAATGCTTAAATAGATGCTGTCATTTCCCACACTGCTAAAAATGTTTATTGCTGTCATGCCTAGGTGTCATGGGACAGGCTTCCTTTTTTGCGGTATTTGCAAAATTTGTTATATTGACCTAGAAAGGAGGCTTGAGAATCACACAGCATCGGGAGGCAAAATAAGTAGACACGGTGTTCTCATAACCACCTTCACAAAAGACAATCAATAAAAGGTGAGCGCATTTAGGCTTTTTTGAAGATGACAGAGTACAGAGACAGTGATGTACACTGGGACAGTGAGGAAGAAGCTCCATGAAGCCGAAACACAAGTTGAACTTGAAATCAAAATGACCTCAGTAGGAGACCAATTGAAGGGTGCCTCAAGACTATAGTGGCAGCATGATATGTCTTGGAAGAAAAATAACACACTTAAAGATTCTAAAAGATGCCCAAAGATGGTGGCAATCTCTCTTTGGCATCTCATTAGAACGTTACTGCTCTATCATGCTGGGCATCGCATTACACATTTTCACACACTTACTCTTCACAAAAAGCTTTATTCCCACCTGCAGATGAGGAAGAGGGGGCTTAGAGTCACCATCATGTGACTTAGTGATTTACTTGGCCTCAAGCCCAAGAGAGACCCTCAAAAAGTCGGTTTTATCTGCTGCTCGACATTGTAAGTACAGTCCCATCAATTCCACAGTAGTTCTACAGATCACTGTAGTCAATGTCGGGCGGTGGTGGCGCACGCCTTTAATCCCAGCACTTGGGAGGCAGAGGCAGGTGGATTTCTGAGTTCGAGAGTTCGAGGCTAGCCTGGTCTACAGAGTGAGTTCCAGGACAGCCAGGGCTTCACAGAGAAACCCTGTCTCAAAAAAAAAAAAAAAAAACAAAAAAAACAAAACAAAAAAAAAAAAACGAGGACTGCTGAAAAAGGCTGACTATGAACCAAGACTGACGTTTTCTACAGAAAGAGATGAAACGTCTAGAAACATGAGTAAAACAGATCCTTAAATATGTCTTGTTTCTTATGCACTCATATAAAAATTGAAAATACACGAGGTAAAATTAGAAACAACCTAAATTTTAACAACCTTATGTATCATATAACATTACACATATTCTACATGCTGATATATATGTATATATACGCTAAAATCCTATGTGTGTGTGAACATTTTGTGAACACTGAAATGATCTTCCTGCACTATATATTCTAGTCATGCCGACGACTCATTTATATGGTATTTCTGGCTGGCTTCTGTGGCCTGATTAAGACTTTACCAACTCTAATGCACTATCACTTCCACATGAAAAAATGTGCTCGACAGAAATATGTATTTTTAGTAAAAATATTTCCACAAGCAGTTTCATAACAAAACTTGACAAAAGTTCAACTTGCGAAACATATTAAATTTTCTTTAGTCTGAAGTAGATATTGTATTACGTAGAAAGACGTCTGAACACCCACTGTCCAGGAAGAACGAGGAGGACATCAAGATGTTCGAAGCAATTTCCTGAATGGCAGGAAATGAAAGGCTGGAGAGGCTGCGCCTGTGACCAGTTCACTCTTCTAAACAGGCTTACTCATTATTAACTGATAAGAGATAACACGCAATATTAAAAACTTACATCTCGAGGTTTTAGGGCCATGACTGTCCTTAATAGTCAGCTAGGGGAGAAAAGTTCCTGTGGTATCGTTACTTTCTGAGGAAGAAAAACAAAAAAACAAAAAACCCAATCTACACAACCATTACAGGTCAGCTGCTTCACTGCTTCAGTGACACACCCTGAGCGAGCACGCGGGTGAAACCTGTGCTTGAGTGTGAAGGAGCTGCCATGCCCGTTATCACTTCCACGACTCACTGACAGGATAGCTTCAAGTAAGGAGATGCTGTGACATGCTGAGGTCCACTCTTTTTCTCATGAAGAACCAGTCGTTTCTAAGTGTAATGTAACTGAAAACACTAATTTAGCTTTGACTTTATTTTAATGATATGTACAAGAGTTAACAAATTACAATTAAAACGGAATTTGTTATGGTAATTCCACAGAACTTAAAAACATGCAACACTGCATGGTAAAAACAGCTTCATTCATATACAAAAAATATTCCTTTGAGACTCATGACAGTGCCTGGAAATTTCTGACATAAGCTTTTTGCAAACAATATTTTAAAAAAATGTAAAGATCTGATTAACCAATTAGTGCAGTACTAGGAAAGATAATAAACATTGTTAGTAGAGAGGTTACAGTGATTTACACCAGGTATAGACAGGGTTCAATGTAGTCTCATTAAATAAATGTTCAGTTAAGAAAATAGTTTTGAAAAAGATCTTATATTGAAGCCATGTATTAATTTTGTTGAATCAGCTTATATAAATCAATAGTCAAGTTTATTCAGTTAAAGAAAATAGGACTATGCTTTCTTATACTCATAAATAGTATATATATATTTATAGCTTATGTACAAGTGAAAAAAAGTTCTTTGTAAAAAAAAAAAAAAATACTGCCAATCCAGTTGCTAAGGTTGAAATAGTTCTTTATCCACATACTAGCTACGTTGGTAAAAATGTCTTATTTAAATCACATTCAACCAGCATAAATAGTTAAGATGAATATTGTTGTAAACAATAGAAAAACCAAATTTGTTTGTATTTTAAATTTCATCACTGAGTAACAATTTACTTCTCAGCTTAGAATGCTTTATAAAGGCTCAACATTTAATGTAATCAAGTCCAAAGCCCACTAAAGAGTAAACAGTGAATGCTTTTCAAAGTGCGTAATTTCCAAAGCTTCCACTTGTAGTATTTATCCAATACCGGTTCACCAGCAACAAAATAAAATGTGCTTAGCTATAAAAATACTAAGGAATGTTACTGGAAAGGAAAGGCTGTTTGGTAGAAGTAACTACAAAAATAATTAGTTTAGAACTTTGTAAAGCTTTAATGCAAGAACATCAGTACACTGTCTTTCCATAAAACTTAAAGCATGATCAATACCAAGACTGTGAATGTCTACCTTTCATGTACTTAAAAAGGAATTGCAACAAAGTATCTCTTAAAAAATGTAAGACAAATGATCATGCAGGTGTTGATCTGCAGGCGTTTGGGGATGCTAATGTCGGTGCTGGACTGTCGTCTTTGGCTTCACTGGCAGCAAGGATGGGCGAGGTGCTACTTGGAAATGCAGACACGGGACAAGGAGTGCCAACGTTTTCATCAGTGTCGGAATCTGGCGTTGTAACTTCACTGTCCTGAAGTCCCAGGATCTCACAAACTGCTTGCGGCAATTCCTGAGTATGAAAAATCAAATATAAAATCACAACTGAGGAAAAATCCACAAAATAACCTTTTAATAGTAGCTTGAATTCAGAGTCTAAACATTCATTTTAACTGGGTAAGTGCTGATACGTTCTGTAATGTAGCAGCATGAGGCAGCTGGAGGAGGCACCTTAGCAGACCCTGCTGAGGCATCCCCACGGGGCACGCTTTATTTGGGGGCATGAAAAGGGGGGTTGAGAAGGGAGTAGAGGCAAACAGAAGGAACAGAGAGAGAGAAAGAAGGGAAGAGGCCAGTGAAGGGAGAAAGGGACAGAGGGAGGGAAGGGGGAGAAGGGGGGGGAATGCTAATGAGAAAGGGGGCAGAGAGACAGGGGAGGGGGGAGTACCAAACAGTCCTTCTACAGCAAGCCAGGCTCCTATCTGGCTGTTGCTAGGTAACTTCTTAGGCCGAGCCTAGAAGAAATGCCACCAAGTGCCACATACTCTTTTCACATCATCTTCCTCTACTCCAAATGAAATTTTGGCCATCTATTTTGTCTCATGAATTTTCCTAGTTAGCCTTAAATATCAACTTGACAGAGCCCGAGTCATCTGAGAAGAGACTGTCGATTAAGGGTCCGCCCAGTATCAGACTGATCTGTAGGCATGTCTGGAGGATCACCGTGACTGTTAACTGATGTAGGAAGACTCAGCCCACTGTGGACTACACCATTCCCTGGTCAAATGGTTCTGGGCCGGGTTGGACCAGGCCACAGAAGAAAGCTAGGTAGAAGCTGGAGAGACTGTGTTAGCTCATACCTGCCTGTAACCCAAGCTCTACAGGGACCAACATCTCTGACCTTCAGGACATCTGCACTCATGCTAATGCCAGGAGCCTGGAAGGAGCTAGGTAGCAACAACACCCTTCCTGGTTTCTGTTTTAGGTTCCTGCTCTGCAGTCCTTCCATGATGGAGAGTGGTCTGAGCACTGAAATAAGCCCAGGCCTCCTCTAATTGGCTCTTAGTTGATGTTTAGTCACAGCAATGGAATCAAAGTCAAACAAAAGCAGTTTCTGGATCTCATCTAAGTGAAATCACTCTATGCCAGGAGACCTCCCTGGACCTGATTGTTGCTATTTGCTAGCTTTGGCCTTTACATGGTATTAAACTATGTACAGGCTCATGTAGTCCAGGCTAGACTCAAACTCATCCCATAACTGAGGCTGGCCTTACTCTCATGATCCTCTGGTGAGCCTGCAAGGGTGCACCACCACACCCCACTGAGTTTTCTAACATTCACAGTTTACCTTCTCTCTCCTTCTCACAGTTAGAATCTGTCAGGAAATACTAGTAAAGATTCTAAGTAATCTCACTGGCAGGTTTTGAAATAGAATAGTTATCTAACAAACATCCCTGGACTATTTGGACTCCTGCGGGTGGGCCTGTCTTCCCTCCCACCTCCACCCCCTCCACCCCTCCACCCCCCCACCCCCCCCACCCCCGCCTGCTCCCTCAGATACTGAGCAGGACAAGAGACAAAACAGCAGCAACCTTCCTTCCCTGGCCCTCCCCACTTCCTCTTGAGGCCAGGACCTAAGTCTGCTTTTGGGATGAGTCAGGATTCCTTCTCCAACAGTCCCTCCCCCACCCGGCTGCTGACCTCCACGGCTGTAACCTGCATGGCTTGTCTTCCTCTGTCCCCCACTGCCTCCTTTGAGCACCTGCTGACACTTACCACATGCCTGCCCAAGAGTTTTTCTTTTAACTTTAATATAATTTTTTAAAAAGATTGTTTGAGCTAAAAAATAAAACTTAGAAAAAAATAAAGAAAAAAAGGCCAACTATAATGTCTTGGTTTAACTTCAGATTTAAAAAAAAATCAAATCTGTCTTGCTTTTTTTTTTTTAGAAACAAAAACCGAATTGATAAAAATGCAGTAAGACAAACTGCCATCCGTTTGTTTCTGATTAGCACCTATTTTTGGTGGTGGATGTTGCATATTTAATAAGAGATCTTATTGCATTCATTAAGTTGGATAATGTATTACCACTTAAAATCTACAGCCTCCAGTTGTAGAAATATTTTCATTACTTTTGCCATTTTGCCAATTAAATGTTTCCAATCTGGCATAATTAGTCAACTATTTTCAATTAAGTGAGGTAAACTTACAAAAGTAAATAAATAAAATAAAAGCTTTGTTTCTGTCCTCATTTGCTGTCATTTGTTTTCCTTATAAGGAAATCTTTCTTAGCTGATTAAAAAGAGGGAGAAAAATATTGCAATTCTTTGCAACCCTGGATACCTTGCACTGTGCCATCTGTAGGGAAATTGCTTCTGCTTTACACAGTACGTCTTCTACATCAATCCTCATGGACAATTCATTGATGTGCTACAAAACCAACAGGAGAGTGATAATCAAAACAGAAAGCTCTATTATACTCTAAAACATAAACAATTTATTACCAATTATACTGCACTGCAGATATTACCCATAATATAAAAATATCCACATATTACAAATCCACAGAAAATCCAATACATCTTTCATTACACTCAGTTTTGAAGACAAAGAATAGCTAATAAGCTCACAAAACATTAAACCTAGTAGCTATCTAGTCGTTTAACTCAAAGTTATAAGCAAAATACAATTAACTTTTTTAAAAAACAAAACTACATAAAAGAACATTTGTTGAACTTCCCTTCTTTACTAAATATCCACTCAATAATTGTTAGCATTCTGTCTAAGCTCCACACACACCCCCCACCAATTACCTGGCAACTCCAGGTATGCCTGACTCAGTATAAAAGGGGCTACTTGCCCCCTCCTCGCGCTCTTGGTCTCTTGCCTTCTTACTGTATCCCCTAACTCCTTTCTCCCTCTCTCCCCATTCCCATCCCCCCTTTCTCTCCACTCGTGGCTGGGCTCTACTCCTCTACTCTCTCTTTCTCTGCCTCTACTACCCTCTTAACCCCCCCTCCCCCCGCCCAATGCCCTTAATAAACTCAATTCTATGTGTGGCTGCTCCCTCTGGGGGGAAGGGATGCCTTGTCATGGGCCGGCTGAAGCACACCTTCCCCCATACCTCACCACACCTCCATAGAACATATCACCTCCTCTCTTTATCTTTTTATAAACACATCAACAATAACTGACAAATATGTATTTACCAAACTGTCTCTTGAACTAAGCTAGTCCAGCACCTGGTGTTAGGGACAAGGAGAACTACTCATGAGATTCAACAACACTCCAAAGAAATGTTCTGATCCATGACGAGCACCACTAGAGACAGCACTGCCATCTACACTGAGAGAAGACCCACCTTAAGGATTTCATTGAAGCCATAATGCTTTTCCATTATCTGTTGCTTTTCTGATTCCAGGATAGCACAACACAGAAGAAGATGAAAATTCTTACAGGGCAGTTCAGTCCACATTACCTACAAAAAAATGTAACTTACTCAGTAAACAAAATCAATTGTAAATTATTTCTTCAAAGATACATGCTAATTCTGAAGCAGCAAACATGCCTAGTTGGGATAGTCCAATTTTCTACAGACGAAAAGTGAAGGAGTCCTGCCTTTAGCTACAAAGGAAACGAAATGAAGTTTAATATCTGACAGACTTCCAGTAACTACAGAAAGCAACCGATACTGCAGCATTACTCACTGACGGCCATAGTCTTAAGCACAATCATGAAATGTAAAGGTTACATCCACTTCCAATATTTCTTCAGAACTTTCTGACCTTTCTCACAAATATTCAGTCCTTGAAAATTTAAGAGAACTAAATCCTACACACTAAAAAGCACTAATTATACTGCACTGGAGCAAACAGAGCCAGAGACACGTCTCCACTGTAGACAGTTACATCGTAACTCAAGATGAAGAAGATCCCTGATTCCAACAAACACTGGAGGGACTACCCAAAATGAACGCCCAACTACACTGCCATTTGAGCAACTGCTTATCCTACCTGTCCCCTTGGCCCTTCCCCCCCACCACCACCACACATGTTCATGGCTGGCCTCTACTCTTCTACTTTCTCCTTCTCTGCCTCTACTACCCTCCTAACTCCCTTCCCCATGCCCTGAATAAACTCTATTCTATAGTATACTTTTATCCTAAATATGGGCTCATGCCAACAAATCCAAGTCTTCTACTTCCCCCTACTAACATACTTAATGACCTCCTTTTCTTGGAAGAAGAAAAAAAATGGTACAAATGACGACAAATGACACTTAGTAGAACACAGCTGAAATGCTTCTTTACTTTTACTTTTATAAGGAATAAACCAAGTGAACCCAACTTGAGAAATTTAATTACAAGGCAATTAACCTCAAAGTTTAAGGCTATTTGGTAAAGAAAGATTAAAGAGTTAGTCTAGCTAAGTGGTCACAGTATTCTTGATTTATCTTAAAGAGTTTAGATTTACATTCCAGGGCAGGCCTGAAAAGGTCAGCTCATAGCCTTTGGAAAATTCCACCAGGCCCCATTCCCTTCCCAGAAGGGAGAAGTCCTTAGTGCACATAGGCACCCCTCCACTCCAGAAGGGAGAGGCTGATCACATTCTTCAGGAAGACCACAGGGGGGACCAATCATTGGCCACCTGCAAATAAGGGAAGCCCAGAGCACATAGACACATTCCTCAGGGTGGACCAACCGTTGCCATCAGCCCCTCCACCCCCCAGGCAAATAAAAAAAGCCCTTGCTACCTCATTCCCTAAGGACCAATCAGTTTAAAAGTCACACTGTTTCTCCCAATCACATTGTCCCTAGTGGCTGCTGCTCTATTCTACCCCTGAAAACTATAAAACCTGGGTCATCACCACTACTTTAGCTAATGCAGGACAACCCCAGCACGCTGGAACAATAAACTCCTCTTGCTTCTGCATCCATCTCTGATCTCCAGCTCTGCCTTGTCCACTGGGGGGGTGGGGGTGTTTTACAGGGGGAGCTAAGACTCATCAGAGTCTTACAGGCCCATGACCAGAAACACCTGCCACAAACAACTCTAGGCTTTGTTTGTTTGTGTTTGTTTGTGTTTGTGTTTTAAGAGAGTGAGAAGGAGTAGGTGGGAGGATCTGGATGGAGTTATGAGAGGGGAAAACATGGATGAAGTATATTGTACAAAAATAAATTATAATAAAACTGCACGTATCCAATACACATTTAACTATAAATCCATGCAGAACACAAGCAGCTCAAAGCAACATCCTTCAACTAGCACACAGCGCTCTCTATGGTAGTTCAGGAAACAATTCCCAGCTGTAAAAAGGAGTTCCATTGTAAGTTGTTCTGAACATACGTGGTAGAAATTCTATCATTTCTTAATTTGTATAAAGCTATAGCAATAGTAAGACATTAGACTAATGTACTTTTTAAAAAACATGCTAGGTCTGTTATTAACATATACTCACAAATAGTGATAAAAATAGTAATTTTTCTATTTTCCCTTGAAAGTTATCTTGAGTACAAAATGAAAAAGAGACCCATACCCAAAACAAAACAGAATAATGAATCTCCTTTACAGAGAAATAGAACAGGGGTACTAATTAAAGAGAATTAACTATACCTTTCTTGAAAATAAAGAAAAGTTAGCAGCATTTGGGGGGTATGCTTGTTTCATATTAGTACTTATGTATTATTACCAGTGTGCTGTAAACGGAAAACACAAGCCATCTCTCTTGTGATACCTCTGCCTATAACCAAAACTATAGCACAATCTTCTAAAAAAAAAAAAAATCAAGTCTTAATTCAATGAGAAAGTAGCACATGCCGTCTGGGCCATTACTGCACCAGAGGCCGGCCATCTTTTGCTAGACTGGGTTCCCAGATAGGTATGACTGATGACTCTCTTCCAGGGCACGCAGAACCCATTCCAGTACTGTGACAGCTACTAGTAGGCACGAAGCTTTCAAGTGACTGCCAGCTTGATTTCATCATGTTCTATGATTCACAATGTGGTGACTCTGGCAAGAGCTTTACTGTCAAGTTCTGGGGGGTAACCAAGAACAATGGCTGTGATATTTGAGAGTGGGTGGGGGGTGTCCTACAGCACCTCAGTGGACAACAACTCCAAAAGAGCAACCTAATCCTGGCACTGAGCTCATCTGTTAGCCCGTCAGGACACAGGGCAGTGACTCCAGTCTAACTGCATGTGCTTGTGTGTGTTTTGAAGTCTTTAAACGTGATTTCCCCTTCCCATACTCCCTCCTCTACTATCTCTCTACTCCCAACCCATTTAACCTTTCCTGTTTCCTTATTCCCTTTTAACCCTTTACATTAATGGATGTTACCTCTACTCCCTTGAAAGTGCCTCCCCAGAGCCTCTTAGTGATTTTCTGGCCTCTATGGATATTCTAAATGAAACACACGTATCTGATGACCCAAAGCGAGCATCCGGAAATTCGAGCACTCATGACATTTGTCTCTCTGGGTCTGGGTTATCTGACTCAGAATAACTGTTTCCAGCTGCATCTACCTACCTGTAAATTTCATTTTCTTAACAGCTGCATAATATTCCATTGGGTAAATATGCCACAACTTTTATTATTCATTTATCAGCTGATCGTTATCTAGGCTGTTTCCATTTCCTGGCTATTCTAAGTAGAGCAACAATGTATAGGAGGAGGTTGGTCTGATGCTGCTATGTAGTCAAACACTAAATACAGGCCCCTAAGATCTGGCTGCCCTCCATCCCTGACAAGGAGGTTCTTCATGTACACTAAGTGATGTTATACAACACTGCTCCCCAAGACAATATTAGGCTAAAGCCTATGACTGGGCAGTAGACAGGTGGACTCTCAGTTACCTGACTGGAGGTTGTAAGTAGAGACAGGGTTGGATGAATGGCAGGGTCCAAGAGAGGAGGAGACCACCAAGAGAGGAGATGGACCATGAGCACATGGCCAGGAAAACCAGCAAGTCATGAGGGACACATGGCTGGGATGTAAGTTAGGACAGCTCCAAACCCACCCAGTCTAGGCGTACGGATTGTAAATAAAATACCCAGACTGTGTGGTCCAGGTATATAGGCTGGCTAGAATATTTAATTCATTTTGTAACAATGACTATGAATGAGCAGGAAGCTCTAAAGTAGACTACAGAGCCCTTTGAGTATATACCTATGATGGCTAATCTTGATTGTCAATTTGACTACGTTTGGAATCAACTATGCTGCTAGACATACCTGTGGAGGACTTCCCTGATTGATCATTTGAGATAAAAAGACCCACCATGAATTGGGGTCATACCTTCTGGTGACAGCTGACATAAAAGAACAAACACAAAAAAAGAAAACTTTTTTGCCCTTACTCTCACCGACAAATTCATCTGCTAAAGCAGATCCTATCAGAACATACTTCCTAAGGATTCCAACACAGAACAACTGAGACAGCCAGCCTTATGAACTGAATGAATAACTACCAGATTCTTGGCCTTTCTATCAGGAATTAGCATTTGTGGGACTGACTGAGCTACTGTAAACCTGTAAACCACTCTAAGAAATTGCCCTTTTATAATACACAAATACAAATACACAAAGACACGCACGCACGGACACACGCACGCATACACGCACACTCTTTACCTTTTTCAGTTCTATTCCTATACAGAATCCTGGCTAACACATACAAAATGGTATAGCTGGATCATATGGTAGGTCTAGGTAATCCATACCTAGTCCATTATTAGGCCAAGAACCTGTGGGTAGATAGATGGGTTACAGGCCCTAGTGGAGACCATACTACTCTTTTTCTACTAAATGAACATACTATAAAACCAACCTCTAAAGACTTATTGTGTAATATCCACAGTGTGGCTCTCACCCATCATCAGAGGAGCTTCTATTTCCAGTAAACGGTGACTAACATAAAGATACACACACCTGGCCCAGGTGTAGAGACTAACAGACAGACAGCAGAGCGCTCAGCCCTGATGGGGGAATATACTCTGCACCCCTTCCAAAGGGTAGATCATCGTGGAAGAGTGTGTGGAAAGAGTGTAAGAGCCAGCGGTGGTGGAAGGTTACAAAGAAATACTCTTACGGGCACAGCAGGAAGAAGTACATGTCAACTACAGTGGCTGTGACAACACACATAGCCTGTGCAAGCTCCAGCCAGACAACATCCCAGATTCCTACCCCTAGCTGTGGAGCTCTGGGAAATTGGTAGCTGTTGTAAAAAGGAGACGTAGGTTTCTCTAAGAGGGTAGAGAAAGACCACATAACTAAGGCTATTGGGGCAACACAAACTGTTCTTGAAGACTTTAAAAAGAAAAAGGTGGTGGGCGGCAGGGGTGTGTGTGGCACAAAACTGGGTGGACAGGGAAAGGGGACTGCACCTGGGAAGTGTTGGGGAAGGGGTGAATACAATTAAAACATACTACATAAAGCTTCAAAAAAACAAAACCTTTGACCTACAATCTGTCCTACCTACAAGATGTGCAGGGGTAAATATGGAGCATCACTTGAAGGAATGGTCAGCCAATGGCTGGTCCAGCTTGAGACCCATGCCCTTAAAGGGAGCCCATTCCTGACACTATTAATGATATCCTGCTACGCTTGCAGACAGGACCTAGCATAATCATCATCAGCGAGGCTTCACCCAGCACCTGATGGAAGCAGACGCAATGACCCACAGCCAAACATTAGACAGAGCTTGGGGAACCCTGCAGAAGAGGAGGAGGAAGGGTTGTAGGAGCCAGAGGGGTTAAGGACACCGTAAGAAAACCCACAGAATCAACTAACCTGGGCACACGGGGTCTCACAGAGACTGAACCGCCAACCAAGAGGCCTGCATGGGACTGACCTAGGCCCTCCTAGTCAGTGTAACAGTGTTCAGCTGGGCCTTCACGTGGGACTCCTAACGTGGGGAGCTGGGGCTGTCTCGGACTACACTGCCTGCCTTTCAACCTCTTTCCCTAACTGGGTTGCCTCAACTACCTCAATAGAAGATTGATATGCCAAAGCTGGGTGATATCTAAGGAAGCCCCCCCCTTTTCTGAGAAGAGGAAGAGGTACAGATGGGAACAGGGAGGGGAAGGACTGGGAGAACAGAAGGGAAGAGAAACTCAGTCAGGACTACAATAATTGTAACAAAAACTCTCAAAGAATACGAATTTAAAAGTAAAAAACAATCAAGTCAAATCTATAGATAGGGTACAGGTAGCAAATGATCTAAAACACTTCTCTCTTGAGATAGTTCTGGGTACCAATCTCACAGTGCTGTTCTTGAAGGAGGGTCCAAAACACCGAGAGCTGCACCTAGAGCATCAGTTGTTACAGAGGACTCCAGACATTTTTTGTGAAGCTATAAGAATACACTCACAACTCCACACAGAATAAACTGCTTCTCTCCATAATAAACGTAAGAACTTACCTCCCATAATCGCAGTATATCTAGAAAACTAAATTCCCTTTTGAATCTGATTAAAAGCCATCTGAAGCAAAAATAAAGATATCCAGAGTCTTGGGATTCTATACAGAAGAAAAAGAAAATATGTTTTATTCTTATGCCAATATGTCAAAATTAAGGAATCTGCTTCAGACTCAAATTTATCTATTCATTCTGTGTTACTAGAAGCCTTTTATGACTGACTATATTCTATCAATTCAAGGAAGCAATTGAAATGTACAGAGTAACTTATTTTTTAAAATAAACAAAATATATAACTGTATGAAGACAAAATTATACAAGGTAATCTAAACATTTCTCATTAAAAGAACTCAGGCACTAGCAGTGGAGCACGTCTGTCTTTAAAGGTTGCTTTACAAGGCACAGAGAGACTGCTCAGCAGTTATAAGGACTTGTTGCTCTTACAGAGGACCTGCGTTCAGTTCCCAACACCTACAAGGTGGCTCATTACCATCCATAACCCCAGCTCCACAGAATCAGGCAGGCACACACGTAGTAAACACATAGATACATGCAAGCCAAACATTCATACACATAAAATAGTTTAAGTGGAAAAAAAGTTCCTTCACATTCTTACAGGTGTTACCCTACAACCTGCTGTGTACAGGTACCTTCACTCAACTTACCTAAATAGCTACAAAATCCACTGTCCAATAATCTGAGTAAGGTGCTCAACTGGATTAACTGGGTCTTCATGCCTTGCATTTGTTCTTCAAAATTTTGATGCTTTAAAAGAAAATAATTGTTATCACACAATATTAATAAGTATTTCAAAATACATGATTATTGATAACTAAAAGTATAATCTAAGGATAAATGCCAGCCCTCAACTGCACTGGTTATGCTAAATGCATACACAAGTAAAAGAAAACCCAAAGCATCACTAAAAAGAGATAAAAAAGAAAACACACTTGGTCTAAAGCCGGCTTTATTTTCTACCTGTATTTATTTGGTTTAGATAAAAATGAATACAGGGAACAGCAGCAGCAGACTGACCAATAGCCAACATTCGGCCTTATGCTGCATAAATTGTTTAGAAAAGGGACTGCATGTTCTGGGACACAAACAGCTATCAAGTTATTCCCATTATTAAATATTCCTTCAAATATGGAACAAAACTAATTTTAGATTTAAAGCAAACCTCACTTTAAAGAACTAACTGCTCTTTACATTTCCTAAGGATAGGGAACTTGGGCAGTCAAGGCTGTGTTGTGACCACAGTAAAACACTGCCCATCTTGCAGTCAGCTCTCTCATATCCACAAAGGCTGCAGTGTAACACTGCTGCACACTGAATACAGAAGCAGCTATGGAAATCCATACTGTATTAAACAAGACATTCTGAAATGTCAGTGGGAAAAATGGAAGGTATGTGTGAGATGACACTAGGCTTATGTCTAAGTATGTACAACTATCACAGTATTAACTTTTTATATGATCAAACATCCACAGATATAGTCCACAAAGAAACAGTTCTTGGAAGTGAAAGGCTTAATAACTGATGTGGGTTAAGTGTTCAAACAGCTTTCAAGGTTGAGTAAGCTCCCTGACAACAGTGAGGCAGGTGACCAAAAGGCAAATACTCACAAACCTCCTCAGGCATTCTGACCCTTCAACTCAGAGGCCTCAACTTGGCTGAGGTGAAAAGCCTCAGCCCAATCTTCCCCACTTTCCCTTCACAGCTTTCCAGTAGCACTGTAGCAAAACTAGCAGTGTAGAAGCCATTCTTGGTGTACAGCTTCCTCTTCAGTGAACTAAGGAATCAGTTTAATAAATAATCTCAAGCCTCTCGTTCCTCAGTTACCAGACAGCTACTGGGAAGGACAACATTAATTCATCAAACCACAGGAAATAAAAAAAGCATCTAGAGAGTGATCGAATCCACTTTAAGAGAGCACTCCTTCCTCAAGAAGAGACTTTTAACTGGATCTTGGGAACACAAGGGAAAGAAAACGAGAGAAAAACCTATATAATAAAATAGATGATGACCTCAGTAAAGCTCATTATGTTATTTCTAGTTAGCAAACATTCCATTAGACAAAGTTTATGCCTGGAGCTACATATCAGATGTGAAGATACCACTAAAATAAAACTATGGGCATTAGGTTCAGCAATTACAAAAACAGTTAAAAAAAAAAAGATAAAAATCAAAACCCTCACATTGAGTAAAGTCATCAGAGTCAAGTGACAGTGAGTTAAGGCACAGGAAGCAATGGTAACACAAAACACAACCAGGCGTGTCTTTCTGAAACACACTGCCTTCCACAGGAACACTACATTTTATAAAAACAGTAGTAGCCTAAAAGGAGATCTTTTTAGAATAAAAACTAGATCACAAGACTCTCCTCTATGAAAAAGACAAGCATAGAACATTTACAACAAATAGTAAGAAAATGAAAATTAAGAATAGAAAAACTGAAATTTCTTGGTACACAAAAATGAGAAAAACTGAATTACAGGTTATAGAGTAGTCTTTATGGATCAGACCTAAATACATGTACATGTGCACATATGTTAATATTGGTTGTTTTGTTGAAAATTATTACATATAATAGGCACAGTACATTCATATTAATTGGAGGATATATACTGGAAGTACAACTAAAGACTAGGGTAAAGATTCATATATTTATTCTACAAAAATTTGCTAAACCACTTCATAGGGAGCATTAGGAAAACTCTTCCACCTACAAATAAAATAAATGCATGAGCCCTTTACAAGGAGCACACTACCTCTAGTGAAAAGAGGGTAAGCAACAAAACCCAGGACAGTTTTTATGAAACTGTCATTAGTAGTACAGACTTTTTTAACAAATGTCTCAGGTCTCTAGAGCATTTGGGAGAAACTGGAAATAAGAAGGGAGGAAAATCAATCCATCATAAAGGTAGGGAAGAGGCTCTATGACTAGGTTACTGCAACCAATAACCTTTCCAAATGACCCAAAAGCAATTCGCAGTAAAGGACTAATTTAAACATGCACCGAGTTAACAGTATAAGCAACAATAAAAGAATATTTAAAAACTATAAATATTATCAAGTATATATGAAAAAGAACTAAAAGAGGTAAAGATAAATTCAAAATATAGACAACAGATTTAAGGAAACAGACAAACAGAGAGAGAAAAATAGGCAAGAAAAAGAAGTAGAGAACCAAGGAGAAGATGTCCTCTGCAATTTCCCTCCTGAAGCCTTGAGTTAAAGTGCACCACAAACTCTACTGCAGGGGACTGCACAGCAAGCCAGTTCAGTGTGTACCACAGAGACTCAGTTTATTTGTTGTGTTTTTAAACAATGCAGTGATCTTCATGGTTAGGCCTTTACGTTTCACATAAGCCTTTCTGTACTCATACTCCTCCACCCACTCACCTACTCTAATCATTTTCTAAGTGCTGGGGAAGAGCTTGCTCTGTTAATAGTGGCTCTGTACTAATGTCTCAAAGATACAGTAAGAATGACAGATAAAACGCTGTATGCCAATACATCTACCACGACACTGTTAGAGATGACATCCTTCTTGGGAAATAACAAGAAATGGATTGCTAAGAAAGTGCATTAAAGAGCACATGTGGAGAAAAGTCAGGTATTATGACAAAATCCAAGACAGTCACTGAAGGTCAGTAGACTGCTTAGCATGATGCTAAGCTTGGTTTCTGGAACTAGTAGTTCACAAAACTGAAGTCATCTACTCATCAATTTTCTATGGTGGCAGAACAGAAGCACTTGCTGATCCCAATAATTATTACACTACCAACAGATATTATCCATTTTCATATTAAAAAGAATTCTAATATTTCCCCAGCCTACTGAATGGTTGTTAAAAAGAATTAAAATCAGATTATGAAGTAAACATGTCCAGCTCCATCCTAGTGGCTAGACATTTTCATCACTCTCATGCATTAGCACGACGACACTTTCCGAGTCAGTCTGAGTACAGGACGGAGTCCCTCTGCTTACCATCTGGTCCATGTAAGAGGCAAAGCACCAAAAGGCGTCCACTTCATTCTCCATCACGTACAAAAGCGGGGAAAGTAAGTCGCTCATTCCTTGTACATACCCTAAGAAGAAGAAGAAGAAGGGGGAAGTCTCTGAAAACCTAAATCTCATGAATCCTTTTGTGCATATCACCACCATGTAGCTGAAAATTCCCTTTTTATGAATTAAAAACTGGCAGATACATTCATGAAGAAAACTAAAAAGATCTGAATCTTGTAAATGTATGAGAGAGACAGACAGGCTGTTCCTGAGTGGCATGGTCACCACGTATCTAGCTGCTAGAGTGTTTTAATGCAGATATTCCAAGCAAGGACAGGTCACATCCTCATCTCCACACACAGGTGCCTCTCTCACAGAGAAGCCGCTTTAGACTGAGGGAGACTATCACAGAAATCCTCAACCTGGTCAAACAGAGCGGACAACTGACCACTGAGGTGTCCATCCCAAACAGTACACCTACAACATAACCCCTTATGCTCAGGGCTCTAGGAACATTACTGAAAAGAAGACAGAAAGGTTCTAAAAGCCAGAGGACCAGGGAGTCTGCTGCAAGATACTGCCTTCTAGATGCAACAGGGAAGCTATACTCATGAAATCAACAATACGACTATCACACAAGATCTCAACCATGTCAGCACCAGATGACATGCTAAACGGTCCCATCACCAACGGGCCCCCATCCCGAGACAACAGGCAACTACTGACTACTGAGAGATGGAGGATTAGTTTTCCATGGACTACCTCCCCCATTGCTATCTAATACTATGTAGCCAGCCCTAAACACACACACGTGCACCTAACCCTGAATGGACCCAGGCTGCATTTATATATTCACTCATTCAATCTCTCTCTCTACATACACGTGTACATATAGAGAGTACAATTAGAAAAATAGGCCATGACTTATAGAGGGTGCAAGGGGGAAACAGAGGACTAGAGTGAGCAGAGGGAAGGGAAATGACATAACAATTTTAATAAAAAGTAGCTTTTTAAAAAGATGTACAAAAGCATCATACGAAAGAAGAGATGAAGAATAACCCAGAAGAAAGTGAAATCCACATATTCAAACAGGCACTGAAGAGGAAACAGACAGGCAGGCAAAGAAACCCTAAAGGGAAAAATTACTGAAATACCGGAAAGAAAAGTCACAAGGCCAGAGTGACCAGGGGCAGCGTACCAAATCCACGAGCAAAGCAGAACTGGAAAAGGCGCACCACCCCAGCATGCACCACACTGGCTAAATCACATAAACCACAAAGCCTACCTTTAAATAGTAATCACCAGTGCTTTTCCTTTTCCCTTGGTATTGACCGACTAAGGCTAGCAACTGTATTTTATCTTATTATCCTAGCAGCTAAAGCTGTCTCTTAAACTACCTTTTCTTTGACAGTATAGTAACTTCTCCGTCATGACCCTATAGTACATGATTATGTGAACAAGTAGTTCACATATACCCCAGAAGAGCTGGCCCAGCCCCTTGGCAAGCTGCAGCACTTGAGAGAGTGGGCCCTGTGCCTCAACTGGGCAGCACAGGGGAGCCAGCCCCAAGGGCCTAAGAGTGGGAGAGCTGATCCTGCCTCCTGCCAGTGGTGGCGCTGGGTGGCCTAGCCAGAACAGTGCTGAGCACTCTCCTTGGTGGTGCAGATAAGGGAGAGCCTGGCAGGCTGACCACTCAGCTGCCACCCAGGACACGGGATCCAGAGTTGGCCCAACCCCAAATCATCATCTGTGAACTGTTGGGGCCTGTGAAGGGGCTGGTCCTGCTGACCCAAAGCTGCAGGATCTCCACGATACAGTCAACAACAGGATAACTGAGAGGAGTCCCAGTGAGGATCCAGTATTGAGAGTCCTGAACACTAACTCATTGCAATGAACATTTCAGTACAGCCATGTGGACAGCAGGGTATACTGTGACATACTGTAGCACAGTGCAGCTTCCATGACAACATGCTTTCTATGCTTTGTTTAGTGCGTGCGTGCAAGTGTAACAGCACGTGATAACCTCAGTCATTCCATATCCTTTCCATCATCCGGTAGGATGCTCACTGTAGGAGCGGCAGGAAGGACGGGCTCTACTTTTGCATTTTATTTACAGCTCTCTAATTTTAATATACTGCCACTGAAGAGCCTGATGCCTTGAGAACCGTGACCAAGGGAATTACTAGAAATACAAGCAATGAAGAGAGTGTTACTTATAATTCAAGGGTCACTTGAGTTTAAACATGCTGAGTATCCAATCAACTACCCCCAAAGATACTCTAAGCTCTACTTACTATTTCTGATGGTCTGTATCTGGGAGCCACTCAAATGGTAGTAAGTAACTCAAGACTCATGTGTTTGAATGCTTGGTCCATATGGAATGGCACTATTAGGAAGTGTGGCCTTACTAGAAGTGTGTCACTATGGGGAGGGCTTTGAGGTCTCTTATGCTCAAGCTACATGCAGTGTGACATTGTCTCCTTCTGCTGCCTTCAGATCAAGATGTAGAACTCTTGGCTGCTCCAGCACCATGTCTGCCTGTGTACCTCCATGCTCCTTACCATGGTGACAATAGACTGAACCTCAGAACCTGTACACCAGCCCCAGTTAAATGTCTGCCTTTTAAGAGCTGCCTTGGTCATGGTGTCTCTTCACAGCAACAAAACCCTAACTAGACACATCCCTGTATGATTCCCCATTTCACATGCCAGTCCTATTAACTCATTTTTGGTAGGACCCACAGAATAATCCACACTACTCCTCTGAGAGTTCTGATCAGTATTTTCTCCAAAAGGATAAAAGCATAAACAATGGTTCTCAAGTTTTCTCCACAAACATATTTTTAATGTCTCACTAATTTTTTTCAAGATATTCCTAACTTCAAGAAATAACTAACAGTTCCATTTATTACATACTTATTCCAAATAGTTGACCAAGGGCTAAAAGTTTCAGGTTGTGATATATTTCAGCTTTCCGGATTAGGAATAAGTGAAGTTTATGTACACACTCAAAATCCAAAGTTTGTTGTGAGGGAGAGCTGGCTCCATCTGTACCCCACTGATGAGCAGCACGGACTCAGCTGACCTGGCTGCATTCAGCCTGGAGGCCGGCGGCTCTCTCCCTTACTACTCTGCCAACAGTCGAGTTTTCTCCATACAAAAGAGAAGGCTCTGCAGTGCAGGGGATCTGAGCAGCTTCACTCTCCTGCTAGATAAGCTCTCAAATCCAAAAAGCTAAGAAACGGAAATACCCCTGGTTCAAAGCACTCAGGTAAAATGTAGCTAACCTCAGCCTGTGTTTCTGTCCACTCAACAACAGAGCACCTCTCAAGCCCTGCCCGGTTCTCACAACTTCTCAAAGCTGGAAGTTCATAAAGTATCACCATCTTCACCTGTGTCCCTTGGTTTTTACATACATTTACTTATCACAGCAAGGCCAAACACGCAGCCTTAAAAAATAAGTAGCTTCATCAAAGGAAACATAGCAAGCAATGTCCAAATCCCTAAAACTATTTCAGCTGATACAGTAATGTCCTGCAGGTATCACTATAATTCTCTCAAAAAATTAAAATAACTCTACAAGTGCCCTGTGACTGCTGTGGCAACCCAGGGCTCGCCTGTGGAGTCACAGCCTTACAGGCTTCTAAAGCAATTACCACTTCCAAATTACTACTTCCAAGTCAGCCCATGAAATTCTAAGGCAAGCACACAGAAGTCTTCATTTAAATCAAGACACAGGAAACTCACCTAAATCAAAGTCATACATGCAGTAGGTCATCAAAATGTCGTGAAGTAGAATCAGCCCTGGGTTATCTTGGCCTTCATAAAACTTGTTTGTTCGATCTGTTCGGTTGACATCTTTCTCTAAAGAAGAAAATCACATATTTAAAAAAAATAGATTCTTATATAAAGCTTTATCTAACAAGCACAGAATTTCTTATTAATTTTACTTCTTGTAAAGCTTTACTTAAGGAAATAATTCCTGGAGGACCAATTCCCATAAAAAGTTGTCCTCTGGTCTCCACCTGTGGAGAGTGGCCTTGGTCAGTTTTTCTTTACCGCAGTCCATAGCACTCCACCGTGCGCCTGTCTCATCCTCACAGAGACCTCTGCAATCCCACCTGTGTGCTGCTCCAATCTCTCCCCATCTCCTTAGAGAAGTCTGCCAAACCTCCATGTGCTGTGTCCAAGTTCTTTCCTGTTCCTCCTGAACTCAGGCAGATCTTGTCGCACCCAACAATCCACAAAACATTCCTTAAAATCAGACTCTCATCATCTCCAGCACTGTCCCCAGAGAAAGTCCTTACCTTTTTGACAAATCAGCCCCTCCCTGAACCATGGTCATAGTCTTTTAGGAAACCACAGTCTCGTGCCATCCTTTCTCCTCTCTTGCCCGTTTCTTTTCCTGCTTTCTCCATAACAGCCCCACTTGTAAATCAAAGTACCTTAAGTACCTTCAGTCCTGGGGCCTGGTTAGCAAATGTTATCTAGTTTCCTAAACCACTATTTCAGTCTCTTACCCAGTATGTTAGTGACCCTAAACTTATCCCTCACTCTTAACTCACCTAGCACTTGAGTCCCTCCATACTGACATATTAATTAAGTGAATAGCCAAGGTATACCTCAAAATTATTTTCGGAAACTGAATTCCAAATACCCCCTTACAAACTTGTCTCCTCTTCTGGCTTTTTTCATCTTTATTAAAAGCACAGCAACTCCATTTCTCCAGTCACTCACACTAAAAATAGCATTCATCCTTCCTTGCCTTGACTGACCCTGAACACTAAGTCTTCAAACTACACACAGAAACCAACTCACCGCACCCCTTCCCCCAGTGACTACACTCTAGCCACGGTGGTGTCCTGGCTCTTCTCTAAACTTTCAGTGTCCCGGAAAATTAAGTCTAGACTTTGCTGTCCCCTCACCACAGAGTAGCAGGACAAACCCCAGAGCTGCTTCAGTCTACTTGTGGAGACCTGTGTCCGCCGGCTGTTCGTCTCCCACGGCAAACAGCCATCACCTCTCCTCTGGACTAGTAGCTGCCTCACACAGCTGTTCTCCCACTGCTGTTGCCCCTCTAGAACTATTCTGCAGGCACCAACGTGAGCGGCCTTAACTCAGCTCAGGTTACTCTTCGGCTCAAAACTCTTCTCAGCTGAGTAACTGTCTCGCTTAAGCACCTGGTTTCTCTAGCCAAGAGAATGACTCATCCTATTTCACTAAATATTCAATACATCAAAATTCCTGTAAACTCTACCAACACCACGGGTCCTCTAACTCTGCACTACCACCATCTCTCTCCTACTTAGACTCTACCTCCTGTTAACCAAGCTTCTTTACTCCTGTTTATATCTTAGACAGCTTTCTTACTCCTACCTATAACTTAATATGACCCATTTTCACATAGCAACAAAAAACAAATATAAATAATACACTCTTACAGTGCTCCAGGTTTTCCATTACACTTAAATCCATCTCCTTATGATCCACAAAGCCTATAGCCTCCTGTGCAGAGGTGTGCATGCATGAATACATGTCTGCAGGTATACATGGGGTATGCGCATCCGTGACCCCAAAGGGTTTCTCCATCACTCCATCTGGACCTTTTTGGAAGCAGTGTTTTTCACTGAACCCAGGCCTCA
The DNA here is from genome assembly GCF_004785775.1 of Grammomys surdaster. NCBI lineage: Eukaryota > Metazoa > Chordata > Mammalia > Rodentia > Muridae > Grammomys > Grammomys surdaster. The sequence continues at coordinate 5,041,250 of NW_021621071.1, forward strand.
CTAAATGGTGAGACCAGCTGACCAGTAAGCCCCGGTAAACCGCCTATCTGACATTCGTGCTTGTGTGCATGCCTGCTTTAAAAGCCACTAGAATACCTAGACAGATTAAACAAATCAGTAACCTTTATTTTCCACTAAAAATGAGCAAACTGAACAAAAACAGGTCTTAATTCAAATCACTGGGAGATTTAAGCTAAGTGGGAGGCAAAGACAAGGACAGGAGCATCAGGAGTTTTCAGGAATGAGGCACAAGAATGAGAGCTACTACAGCTCAAACGTAACGGGAAGATGATACGGCATGCATTAGAAACGAGCCTTCAAATATTCACCAAGTTAGCTTCTAGTGTCCTTCACAGGTTGAGCATTTCATGTTCAAACAAGAGGGGAAGGGAACACAGACCATCACCACTTTTTCTACTGACACTGGGAACAGTAGGTGCCTTCAGATGGAATCCTTAAACAACCCATGACAGAGAACTCCAAATTTACCTGGGAGGGTGGGGGTGGGGGAAGGGGGATATTACTATGGCCAACAGATGGCAGCAGTTGTCTCTGTATCACAGAAGTCCTGACTCATTAATACACTGACCTTTCTAGGCATAACTTAGAGGGCTCTTTAAGACAAGAGTTTTGCTACGTAGTTCTGGCTGGCCAGAATTATGTATTGTGGAGTGTGTGAGTATGTGTGTGCATATGCATGTGTGTGTGTATTATAAGACTAAATTCAGATCATTTTGCCTGCCTCCATTCCCCAGGTCTGGGATTACATAATACACCAGCACACTCAGCTTAACTTACAGAGTTCTTTCTTCCACAACTGGGTGTTAGTGGCTACAGTAATGACAAAAAAGTCTTATTTATGATCCTATAAATTTCTATCATATGGAAATTCAATATAAAAATTTGAAACTAAGTTCTAATATTATGAAAAATCATATAAATATAACGTGAAAAGACAGTTAAAGGGTACTTAACCTGGACTCCATGCTCAACCATGTAACGAGCCACTCCTACTCTTTTGTTTTTGTTTGGTTGTTTGGTTTTGTTTTATTTGATTTTTTGTTTGTTTGTTTCTTCTTTGAGACAGGGTTTTTCTGCATAGCCCTGGCTGTCCTGGAACTCACTCTGTAGACCAGGCTGGCCTCGAACTCAGAAATCCGCCTGCCTCTGCCTCCCAAGTGCTGGGATTAAAGGCGTGCGCCACCACCACCCAGCACCACTCTTATTCTTAATGCTTCTCTAAAACCAACTGTGAGCTGAGACAGGCCAGGTAGGTGTGTATAGAATAATCTAAGCAGCCTTCAATAGTTTAAATTTTATTTTTACCACAGGGGCCAGGTATCCCAGAACTAAGTCTAATGGTCTTAGTGCTAAAACTGTATGTTTTAGTTATTCACAGGTAAATATTCTATTTTCAAATTCAAAAATGTCCCACATAAAATCACTTAAAGTAAGTAAAGGTCAGCATGGTGGTACACAGCAGCACTCAGGAGGCAGAGGCAGGAGAATCTCAGCGTTCAGAACCAGTTGGATCTATATAATACAGTTTCTAATTTTTTGACAATAAGCACATCACTTTTACAGGGAATAAAAGAAAAATAAGTCTTTTAAAATAAGAAAATAATCTTTTCTTAATTCATATTTTGGAATAGTATGTCAGTACTTAAATATGCAAAGGCTAAACTGAGAGGCCTGCTAGACTACACATAAATGTATACTCCCCGCACCCCCCAATTCAGATTACTTTTGAGCCCCAATATTATCATGTATGGAAACCTACCAATCAGACTTCTATAGTCTCTCAGGCGTGAGTTTCTCTTCTCTTGTGCCTCGCTGACAGACTTCCACTGCAGTTTCATCCTGAAGTACTCATCACTGTAGGAGACAGTGCACACCAGGAACACCACTGAGACTTGGAACGCCACTGAGCCTTGTGTTTGTGACACTGCTTACTTGAGTTATCCATACATAGTATAGTATACATAGTATAGCATACATAGTATACATATAGTATACATACTATAGTATATAGTATAGTATACATAGTATATTATACATATAGTATAGTACACATAGTATAGTATACATAGTATAGTACATAGTACAGTATACATATGGTATAGTATACACAGTATAGTATACACAGTATAGTGTATAGTATACATATAGTATAGTATACATATAGTATAGAATACATAGTATAGCATACACAGTATAGTATACATAGTATAGTATACATAGTATAGCATATAGTATAGTATATATATAGTATAGTATACACAGTATAGTATACATAGTATAGTATATAGTACAGTATACAAATAGTATAGTATACATATAGTATAGAATACACAGTATAGTATACACAGTACAGTATACATAGTATACATATAGTGTAGTATACATGTAGTATAGTACACATAGTATAGTATATATAGTATAGTATACATATAGTATACATACATAGTATAGTATACATAGTATAGCAGACTCTTTATGACGTTGGTGGTACGTTTACAAACATGAAGTGTTTCATAAGTGTTTAGTTAGACAGGTGAAACAGAAAACAGATGGCTGAACTTCAGCTGCTGGCATTTTAGGCACACTTTAACACACTTCAATTCCTAAAATGATTTCTAAATTTATTCTACTTATTAAATATTTGAGCCACAAAAGTTCTTGAATAGATATAAACAAAAATTCAAATAACTTTTTAAACCCAATTTAAAAGTTGTTTTCCTACTGTTTTTTCTAGAAAACTTGATAATATAAAGGAGAAAGACTTTTAATATGCACATAATGGTTGAAAATAGTTTAAAATCAAAGGTAAGATTGAAAATCAGACATTAAAAATGCCTGGGAAGTTAGCAGTATTTCTCTACAAGAATAATAAATAAAGACGCTTTCTTTTGCCGGGCGGTGGTGGCGCACGCCTTTAATCCCAGCACTTGGGAGGCAAAGGCAGGCGGATCTCTGAGTTCGAGAGTTCGAGTCTAGCCTGGTCTACAGAGTGAGTTCCAGGACAGCCAGGGCTACACACAGAGAAACCGTTTCAAAAAAACCAAAAAAAAAAAAAAAAAAAAAAAAAAGACGCTTTCTTTTATGTGACCATTGTACAAGCACATGAAAATAACTTACAGGTAACATAAAGAGCAAATACACATATAACCCAATTCTACAATTTCATAACTGAATTATAAAACCAATAGAAATGAATAATATACTTTAATGGATATCTAAATAGTTGAGTTTATGCAAAGCCAGCACAGGAAACTTGGATATTCTACCATGTTTACATATTCACAAGCATAACTATAACTAGATCCTTCTAAATAAGTGTTTCTGCTTTGAAATAATTACATTGCTTCTAATTTTTAAATTGAAACAATGAAATCTAATTGTCCTCCCATTTCCTGGTCTACTCCAAACCTTCCAATAAAAATTTAATTTGTATGGGTGGGGTACAGGAGTTTCTCTGATAAACATACAAAGCATCCATTTACTTACGTTTTTTGTTTTTGTAATTGAGTTCTTTCCTCTTTGGTACTATCCCAAGGAAAATAACCCAGGAGGAATTTCCATGCTTGCTTTCTTAATGAATGACTAAGACCCTGAAGAAAGTATTCATATTAATCACATTAGTTAAAAAACCAATCAACAACAAAAAAACCAATAACATATATTCACAAAACTTGAATATAAATGGGAAACTTAATAGCTAAGTTTCATATCCCAAAATAATTCAATGAATGCTATCTTGCTTCCTGTGTCTAGGCCCCGACGATGTAAGCACACAGCAGGCTGAGGAGGAAGGTCAGCCATACTGGGGAGGACAATGCTACTCTCATAAGGCTCCTCATGGAGCCCACATAACAAAGTAAGAACAAATCTCTTCTCTAGACTTATGGACGTCCACAAACTGAACACTCAGGCGCTGTAAGCACCCCACTCTTCCACTCAATACAGACACGTTATTACATCTTTCATCAAAGAAACGAGACTCAATTCTTCCTGAAAAAGAAACCAACCACCACAACCCTGATACAACCACAGGCAGTACCCCTCTGAATATCCTCTGCTTCATGCTCTCTACGTTGACGAGTCTTCCTTCAGCATCCAGGTTTTTGGTCCATTCTTCCAGGGACACTGGTTCCCGCCTTTGAACAACAGGTCGCTCTCCCAAATCAATCTACATCAGGAAGAGAAATAAAGAGTACTTCTCATACATCTGTAAATGAAATGAAGGCACAATACAGACTCCTAAGACACAGCTCCTCAGGTGTGAGCTGTATGCTGCTCCTCCCCTTCCTCCTTTTCCAGGTCTAAGTTCATGAGCTTGACTAGGCAGCATTATACACATCTCCCTTCTACAGGACAAATTCAGAGACTGCACTGACTGAAAGTATTTGTGATTCAAATAGTTTTGTCATTGTATCTTCAATTACATAAGTAAAAATCATTCAACATCAAGCCTATGAAACCCTCGAATCAAATGGTATATTATTAAAAAGAAACAGAATATAATTATTTCACTATCACACTCTAAAATTAGCTTTTCTTACAAACTGAGGTTTGCAATTCTCAAAATTGATTCATGATTCATTCGCTCCACTTGGCAGTTTCTACTGTTTTTATTCAATTAATAGACGCTGGCAATTTTAAAATACTATTTAAAGATAAAGCCTTTAATTAAGTTCTACAATTTAAAATTTTAGTTTTATAATGATGAGCAACCCTCAAATTGCAGCAAATTCTAAAGTCTTGTTGAACATTATATCAAGATCTGCTTTCATTCAAGCACAAGCCCATCTCCCTTACTTAGTAAAGATTTGTAAGGGGAACAGAGCCCCGAGTCACGTCAAGCTGCCTCTGGTACCTACACAGAAATGGGCAAATCACAAACAAACCTAACAGGCAATGGGCAAACTCAGCATTCCTTTTACTTCTCTGCACTCCACAAAACAACTTCTCTGTTATTCCCAAAAAGCCATGACAGAAGACGAGGCGTTAATGAGAGACAGTATGTGAGAATGAATCAGCAAGCCCAGCTAGTGTGAGTGGGCTGCAGAAAGCAGACGTGAACAAGGAGCTTGCTTTTCTCTTTGTATTTTCTCTTATATTCACTGTGCGTTCTTCTACTGCAATGTTAAGAACAAGACTACTTGAATCTCCACTCACTCTCGTGATGACTTCAAATCCCGGCTCCTCTTGCTGATTTATCTTCAGGCCTGGAATAGCATCACTAAGAAAATCCGCCATTTCTGAAGGTGGTCGTTGATGTGTAGAGGGATCGCTGCCTCGCAAACTATCAAAAATGTAGTTTGTAACTTTGGAAAATCCTACCATGGTTGCTGTATAAGGATCCTTTTTAATTTTCTATGTAGTAGAAAAAATATTAGCATTATTAATTAAAAGAATAAGGAACAAATTATCACGCAAGTGGCAAAAAAGCAAATCAAAGGAGAGAAATCAGAGCTAAAACAGAGTATTCTATGATTATCTTAGGGGTTTTTCTAGAAAGAAATTCTAAATTTAAATCATTTAGTTAAAATGGCACACTAAATGACAACTTAATGCTACTGATTGAACTGCTGATCAACAAATGCTCTGCCGGCTTCAAGCTGCATACAGTGTGCACAGGGCTTACTCTCCAGTGGTGAATGGCCCACAGCAGCTTTCTTCTGTCTAGCAGGCCTGCCTTCACAAAAAAAAATACACAGATGTATTTCTTCAAGTGTGCACTACCACACTAACACAAAATATTCACTAGATTAATTTAAAAGCTCATTTATTTGGGTAAGAGCTGATGTTTTAATCCAATTATATTAGTTGTTCATGTCAAAAAACAGTTCTAGGGCAGAGGTGTCTTGAAAACAGCAAAGTTTTCCTTATGTCTCGTCCTAGGGGTATTTCTAAAGCCTACTAACTTACGTTTACCAAAAACAGTTGTTTATTAAATAATTACTCAGAAGAACTTCTTTAAGGGGAAGATCCTCTTGTCCTATTCCTTTCTGAACTCTCCATTTACGCTGTTAGTCTTTACACGGCCAAAGTCAAGACAACGTGCCAGAATCCTAGTAAGCACTCCGGCACGTGCAGAAGTGGCTGAAGCGCTGACAACTATCAGGGGTCCTGCACGAGTTCAGTGAGTGGCCAAAAGCAAGACTCTAGCTAAACACACTCTGAAGAATCAGATACATCCTAATATCCACATTATCTACTGCTTTCTAAACTAATCATTAAGTTGAAATATCTGACTCTGTGATCCTCCACATGAATGAAAAACAATTAGTCTGCTGTCTTACTTCAGCAGACCTGGCTTACTAGCAATTATTACTCTGTAAGACTACACAGTGCCGTGCCATAAACATCACACACGCCTGCTCATTCTGTGGGCTCTGAGAGCAGGAGATGAGGAATACAAACGATAGACTCAAACCAATATACAGATAAAGGATACATCTATGGACTATAACTTACCTGTATTAAGCCATATGCTGGTTCATCAAGAAGATTTTCAAAAGACTGTGAAAGACTCTTATTCTGACAATTGACAAGAAGTGTTCTACTATCTTGTGGTGATCTGTAAGTAGAAACAGAAACTTTTAGAAATTACTACCACAATACTTCAGTATCGCCTAAATAATTACTAATGAGTTAAAAAAAAACTCTAGCTCCAGAAGTTTCCTAGTATAAATAAATGTCCTATTAGAAAATACCTAGAACTATAAAACTTTATGAAACATGAAATACTAAATTTTCTTTTGTTTGTTGAGACAGTTTCTCAGTGTAGCCTCAGCTCTCCTGGAACTCACTCTGTAGACCAGGCTGGCCTAGAACTCAAGAGATCCACCTGCCTCTGCCTCCCAAGTGCTGGAGTTAAAGACGTACACCACCACTATCCAGCTTTTTTTAAAAAAAATTTATTGTGTGTGCATTTGCTTACATGTATGTAGCAGGACACATATGTACCTGGTAAAGGGCACCAGACCTCTGAAAAACTGTATTAAAGGTGGTTGTGAGTGGGCATGTGTGGGTTCTGGGAACAGAGCCTGGGTCCACTACAAGAATAGCAATTTCTCTAACTACTGAGCCATTTCTCCACTCAAAATATTAAATCTTAAAATGGAATGTAACAAAGATATTTTCATGATTTTATTCAAGGGAAAGCCAAGATGTTTATGTTACATGAAACTGAATCCATAGATAAAATTTACAATAGAAAGGTCTACAATATATATGTCTCTGCTATAAAAACAAATGAAAACAAACTGTAGGATTCAAGTATGTGATATATACAAAATAAGAAACATAATTTGAATTGGTTTCCAAATTTGCTCCACAGCTTGTTAGTATTAGAATACAAAACGTTTAAGAATACAAGATATGAAGGTTCTTTGATAATGATGCTAACCATAACTATACATGCATATATACAAAAGTGTACACACACACACACACGGATATATTTTCAGTGACCATACAGTTCTAGTTTTCTTATTAAAGCTCAAAGAACAAGTCTCTTCCCAGACTTCTTAATAACCACAGACTAAACACTGTGCTTTCCAAACACTTAATTCCACAGAATCAGACAGACTAACCAGTCTTTTTCTATTGCTTTGTGACCTAGTAAGTTAGCTGTAATAAATCTATAAATGTTCTATGTTTAAAATAAAAACTAAATGTTTTCTGCTCCAATACATCTCTAGTTTATTACAAATGTCTGAGATAAGATCTTTAATAACAGTTATCGGTCTTGATTCTAACATAACAGGATAAAGCAGAAATGCTAGAGGGGATATGAAATCCAAAACAGGATCTTTTCCCAACATGGTCATAAACAACACTGGAACCTTGAAAGACAACAGAAGCTAATACACTGTGGCACAATCAAGTGTGTATGTGTGTGGGGGGGTGTCTTAGGCAGCTATGGTTAGGGTCTTAACCCCATGCCCCCAGTGACACACCTACTCCAACAAGGCCACACCTCCTGGGCCAAGCATATACAAACCACCACAGGAGGCAATTAAAACATATTACATTTTCATTCATTATGTTTTTCTGAAACTAGGGCAGGTGATTAAAATGCAGAGCCATGGATTCTCTTCTAGCAAGTCATGTTTACAACAGGCCAACTTTTAAATGTGCACCCGAAAAGCAGATGCTGTACAAGTGTAGGAACTGTTCCTTCTAGCACAGCATTTACTGGTGCAGGGTTATTTTGTTTCTAACAGTAAAGTACATCAAGTCACTTAAAATCTTAGAAAATAAAAGCGCTGCCTGATCTGTAGGAAAGGAATAAAATGTGCACTCTTCAGCTACTGGGGTCAGCCAGCTCTAGAGCTCCAAAGCATCACAGTGACCCCTAAAGTGACCACAGGAGATGTAGCTACATCAAAAGCATCAGCCACACAATCTTCTCTAAGTATTTCATTTTTTAATACTGTACACTCCCTGATGGCTAGTGCAGGTCCTCTTTGCTCGCTCACCAACCTCTCAGGATGTTAGGTAAAGCTCCCTCGTATCTATGGCGGCCTCACACTTCCTTTATCTCACTGTCACTGCTGTCACTCACTCGTCACTTCACTCATGACATCCCGTCTAGAGGCCCACAAACAAGCCTGCTTCATTCACAACTGAGTATCCAGTGATCAGGACAGCCTTTTCTGAGGGACACCCTAAACGGTGCTTGTTGAGAACAAGAGCAAGAGGGGACTGTGTGCCGACAGGCAGAGGAACAGAGAGACAGAATGTCTGCAGAGTCAGAGGGCCTTGCTTCCCAACTTACAACTTTATAAAAGGAAGAACTGCTTGACTCAAAGTTCCAATCTTACATATAAAACTGTATACTTAAAATAAAACTGAATAAAGGTAAATTAAGAAAACATAATTCATAATTACTGAGGCATCATCATTAAATTATATAAAAATATTGGACTAATTTTCCCTTAAAAAACAAACAAACAAAAAGAATATGTTGGGACAGCATGATGGATCAGTGTAAAGGCCCCTGCTGCCAACCTAGACGGCCTGTGTTCAATCCCAGGGCCTCTCACAGTAGAAGGGGAGAAGCAATGACCTTCGTACGAATGCCACTGCATAAATGCAGTCACAGGTACACACATGCACGACAATATGTAAATGGTATTTTAAAATGGAAAAGGTTAATAAATTGATAAAAAAAGTTTTAGGTTCAAAATACTAAATGCTATTCGATCACTAATGCAGAAACTAAATTGCTGACCCCACCGTGTGCACTTGCACCCTTGTGTCCTCAGGTCACTGACCCTCAGTGACAAGTACAGTTTGCCATGGGATTAATACAACACTCCTACTTTATAAGTAGAAAACAATGTGGTACTTACTCACACAACACCACATATTTCTCAAGAGACTCGATCAGTAGTTTGCTATCTCCTTGATGGAAGTGCAGAGCAGGAAGCATGACGTCATCCTTTAGACAGAAGACCAAGTAAGACCAGCCCATACCCTCTTTGCTTTGCTTGATCGATTTCAGGTCTGCCAAACTGAACAGGAACGACCATTTGCTTTTCCCATTTCTATGGCTTGGAGCATCTTAAAAACAAGAAAATGGGGCAAAATATCTTTGTTAATCTTTTTAAAGGTATTGAGAGTGCTCATCACATTTGCTCAGTAGTTATCCGTCTAACCCAGGGACACACAGTACACTCATATTGCTACAGTTTTCACCTATGGTAGAAATGACCACGGAACAATTCTTAAAGAGAACTAATTTTAAAACGAGTGATCCGATTATCAACACATTCAAATACAGCACGCAGTGTAGAACCACATGGGGTGAAGGAAGACAGGATCTCATGTCTTTCAAGCTAGCGCCAAGCTCACAATGTAATGGGGATACCTTCAACATCTGATCCCCCTGCCTCCCACTCTGGAAAGCTAAAATTACAAGCATGTGCCACACGGCATGCCCAGCTTAGTTGGTGCTGGGATTAACCTCAGGACACTGTGTACTGTACTTGCTAGATAAGCACCCCACCAACGACCCCACATAACCAGCCCCACTCAGGTAAGTTTCTACTAAACCAAGAACACAATTCAAACCAAAATTACATAAAATCTGCATGAATTTCTGAATCTGCAGTGAATTTGCAGAAGATGAAACCTTAGACCCATGAACACTATCCAAACTGTTAACAAGCAACTTAAAGATTACTTCTTAAAAGAAATCATAAAACTATTTTAAAAGTATTTTCTTACTATAAGTATTTACTTATACCTTCTAATATGTTACTTTGCTTTCATAATTTAACTCAGAAATATAATGTCTCTGAAATCTAAAAATATATATACACTTTTTAAAGTGTTATTTCATTAGATAAGTCATACAGTCTTAAAATTCAAGATCTTTATATAGTCCATCCCACTTATCATACAAAGAATAATGCTTACAAAATCTGCTCAAAAAAGGAGATTAACTGGTGCTGACCCACATGTACGCCACCTTTCTACATAATTACAGATATCTCAGTCCCATTGTCTCCAGGAAGATTTCCTAATGGGTACCACTTGAAAGCTGTCATAAAGGGCTATAGTAATTATCTGCACACACTGACCTGCACAGCCATCACACTGGTTTGAATGGTGAACACATATCTAAGGCTGATACCAGATGAAGTCCCAAACCTACATGCTGCATGTTTCAATAGCACAGAGCTCAGAAAGGACAAGCTCACTGGACGCTAAGAATATTTCTAAAAATTCCGACTTCCCATGTCTATCACCAGTGTGTACACACCTGAGCTGTCTACAGAGAATACATGCTACATACACACCTGAGCTGTCTACAGAGAATACATGCTACAAGCTACTCTTATTTGCAAGAAGTGGAATAATTTTCATAAAGAGCAGCAATGACAAATTAGATAAAAGAGAAACAGAAACCACCCCGACAACTGTACCGCACTGCATTCAACTGAAGCTGCAGTAACCCTCACAAGCAATGCTCCACAGGACATGAGTCTGTGCGCTTCAGGAGCACACGTTCTATACACACGTTCCCGTAATCACAGACATTGGTGTAGAACAAAAGGGAGGCATCTCCCCATTGAAAGCTCTGACAAAAGCTGACAACTACTACAAGTTCAAGTCTACAAGTCTCTCCATTAAAATACAAGCTTACGGAGAACAGGAACTTACACAAAATATTAAAAATGCTTTATAAAAAAACTGAGGAAGTTCAACTTTTATAACTCATTTCCTTAGGCCAGGCAGCACAGGCAGGTGGATCTCGTGGATCTCTGAGAGTTCGAGGCCAACCTGATCTACAGCAAGTTCCAGGGCAGCCAGAGCAATGTGGGATTTAGGGGAAGGCTGTCCAAATAAAAATAAAAATATGGGGAGAGGGAAGTGCTTTTTTTATTTGTGGATACATCTTAAATGACTAGAACACATGAGGTAATCAAAAGCAAGCTCAATAAATGCAAGAAAAAATCTGTACTATGTCAGTGTAAAAGTAGTCTGCAAGTAACTCTACAGACAACAGCTAACTGGACAGAAATGGCTACAAGAAAAAACTTAAGAGTCCAAGAGCCAATTCAGAATGTCCTTTCTCATTAAGGCAGAAGTTAAAAAGAAACTAGTTCTCAGGAACATGTACCGTACCTCCAATATGTTATCAGAAAAAGTAAACAGCCAAATGTACAATAAAACAGTTCACTAAGTCTTTGTATATGTCTTGAATAGAATTCACATCAACAATATGACAATTTACTGGGCTGGAATTCTAGCCACAAAAGTTCGTTCTTCTGGAAGTAAACCATTTCTTTTCTTTTCCTTCCTTCCTTCCTTTCTTTCTTTCTTTTTTTTTTTTTTTTTTTTGGTTTTTTCGAGACAGGGTTTCTCTGTATAGCCCTGGCTGTCCTGGAACTCACTCTGTAGACCAGGCTAGCCTCAAACTCTCAAACTCAGAAATCCGCCTGCCTCTGCCTCCCAAGTGCTGGGATTAAAGGCGTGGGCCACCACCGCCCAGTTGGAAGTAAACCATTTCAATACACTGATCTTAGAAAAGCAAAGAATTTGAAGTATGTTAAATGTTTTTATGAAAACCAAGTAAATGAGGCTTTGATAATCCATTTTTTAAAAGTATGCTCTAATTTTTCTTTATACATCATAAGGAGATAAAGTACATAGTAAAAAACGTAAAAGCTAAGTGTGAAAAGAATAAGATAAAAACTCCAAACTCACTCACATAAAGTATTAAAATGTTTTATAAAATGTTTCAAGAAGTTCAATTTCTTAGAAATTATTTTCTTAGACATAGCATCATATCATTTGCCTTTAATATCAGCACTGGGGAGGTTGAGGCAGGAGGGTCTCTGAGAGCACCAGGCCACCTAAGGCTACATAATGAGACCCTATCTCAAGATGGAAAAAGAAAAGAAAGAAAAAAAGGTATTTCCTTAGACTATTAGAAAAGAGTCCAGGGGAAAGTGGCGAAAGCATATAGACACATGAAAATGTCACAGCAGAACCATCTGTGTGAGTAAATGCACTGCTAAGTTATTTCCTTGCTGGGAGGTAGTGGCACATGTCTTTGATTTAACAAGCAATCATAAATACACTGGTCATATCGCATGTGAGCTAGATGTTATTTAGTCTAATACATGAGTTCTGTGGACTACGTGCTGTTTTTTCTGACATAGTATATACAATATCAAATCATCTTGGCTCTTCCTGTAAACACATAGTAAATACAGATTTAAATATACAAGAGAAGAACAACTGAACATATGGAGGACACTCGAATGAGCTACAAAAACATCGTAATAAACACTGAGTCAGAATGGTACAGTATACAGTATACTCCATCTCCCCCTGCTGCCACAGGGTGAAATAACATGATTTTTAAAATACTAGATTATCAAGGACTTTGGTTTTGGCGGTAATGACGTAGCTGGGCTGCCCTTGAACTCAGGCTCCTCCTGCCTCAGCCGCCCAGTGCTGAGCTCCAATGTGCAGTATCAAGCAGAGTTTACCAAAGTTATTTTTTAAGTGTTTCTTACTTTGTAACTAACAAATAGAACGAGTATTTTTAAATCCTCTTTTGAAGTCACAACAACAAAACAAAAAATAAAAACAGGACAGAATTAGTTATTTTGCACACACATTAAAGGATCAGCTCATCCTTCATGGTTGAGGGACATGAACGAATTTCTTTGCACATCTGTTCAGCTTAAGATCTCCAAGAGTTAACTCGTACCTCCATTGGTATGTGGTTTCTTCTTAAACGACACTGTATTAACCATGTCCCATTCTGCTTCATAACTGTTCTGGTGTTCCGATCCTCGGTGAGCTCGCTCTTTGGGAGCCTGAGTCCACTCTACAACTGAACTGGAGTCCTGAAACAATAACAAACACGTAAGTCTGAAGCTAGCAGACGCCACTGCACAACATCAGCGCCCCGTAAACGAGGTCCAAAAGCTGTGTCAGGCAGGCAGGCAGGCAGGCAGGCAGGCGGCAGGCAGGCAGGCGGCAGGCAGCAGGCAGGCAGCAGGCAGGCAGCAGGCAGGCAGCAGGCAGGCAGCAGGCAGGCCAGCCAGCTCTCCTCCTGGCAGTCAGGGTTGCCAATCAACATGTACAAGCCCCCCGAGGGCTCTAAGGGCTCCCACTCTCACTCTAAGTTGTGTATAGAGCTGTAACGTCTGAACATGGCAGCTATCTTATAAGAGAAGCAAAGCAAGAGGTAAAGATCACCCAGTTCCCCAATTGAGATTTATGGAAAGTAACTAACTGTAGGGATTTATTTAGGCCATTATGAATTTTCTGACAATAAAAATTAGCTAAAAGCAACATTAATCCATGATGTATAGCTATAACATATCTCTATATATACCTACTTTAGATATAACATGTGTAATATAAATATACATATCTATACATCATACACAGATGTGTATGATTTTGATTTTTTTTTTTTTTTTGGTTTGTTTTTTGGTTTTTTGGGGTTTTTTTGCTTTTCAAGACAGGGTTTCTCTGTGTAGCCCTGGCTGTCCTGGAACTCACTCTGTAGACCAGGGTGGCCTCTGCCTCTCAAGTGCTGGATTAAAGGCGTGCGCCACCACTGCCCAGCATGATTTTGATTTTAAAGAGAATAAAACCAAACATCTACTTCTGTACAAAGAACACTATATACAAGTTAAAGAGAACCTGAGACTCTAACCATAGCAGGCAAAAGAGAAATACCCAGACTACAAAACAATGCCTACAAACTTCGTGCAAACACACGGGAGCTGGTGAGATGCGTGAAAGTGTAAGCCTCTTGCTGCCAAGTGGTCAATGTGCGTTCAATTCCCGGAATGTGTACTGTCAAAGAACAGAGCTGCCTCCCACAGGCTGTCCTCTGACCTCCACATGCACGTGGACAGACACAGACACAAACAGGGAGAGAGAGAAAGAGAGAGAGAGAGAGAGGGAGAGAGGGAGGGAGGGAGGGAGGGAGGGAGGGAGGATCAGAAAGACAAAAAGAAACACAAGATAAATGAAATGTGAAAAAAAGACTACACATGGTCTGAACAAGGAAGTCAAAAAATAAAAGGGACTAGAGAAAAGCCTCCTTGCTCTTCCGGAGGACAAGGGTTTGATTTCCAGTACCTACATGTCAGCTAGCCCATCTGTTACTCCAGTTCCAGGGTGAACCATCACCCCCTCACTGCCCTCTCTACAGCCACAGTCAGCAATGAGAAAGAAGAGGGCTAAACGACCACCACAGAATCAGCCCATCCCACACAGCTCCCAACACCTACCTCCCCTGCAAACATAAACAGGCACAGAAATGGCAGGGTGCTAAAAAAACAAACCAACCAACCACAACAGGCTGGTTTCAATCACCTGTAACCCCAGTTCCAAGTACAGATTCAGACAAGTAATCTCTCTCTCTCTCTCTCTCTCTCTCTCTCTCTCTCTCTCTCTCTCTCTCTCACACACACACACACACACACACACACACACACACTCATAGACACACATGAAAATTAACAAAACTCCGGAAGAGTTTCGTATTTACTTTTAAAACTCTAAGTATGCCTGTGACTGTACGGACATACAACTGTGCACAGAAAGAAATTAGAGGACAACCTTTGGGAGTCATTTCAACCATGTTGGTTGAGGAGAACAAACAGGTCATCAGGCTTGGCAGCAAGGACCCTTGCCTACTGAGCCATCTTGCCAGCCCCCAGGGTTTTACACTTCACTACAAGATGTAAAACAGAGTTATCTGTGGCCGAGGAGAAACCACGTACGCTGAGACTTACCTGAAGTCCATGCAGATGATAAAGGAGCCGACATCCCCAGGTCTCTTGTTCGACTCAGCTGCCCAAACACTAACATCCAAGCCTGACTTCCTTTACGATAAAGTGAGCTAGCGCCAAGAAAAATAATGGGAACCCGAGAACCGCCCGCCACACAGAGACAGAAGAACCCCACTATTAGCAGGCCTAATCATAACGAGAGAGCTAACAGAATCTTGCTGGGACACCAGCTGTTAAATAAATAGGAGCCTAAAACTACAAAACCCTCTAAACATCAAGACAAGTGTGTAAGTAAAAGACTGGAGTTTAAAACAAACACATGATTAGCAAGAGGAACCATGCAGAGGAAATAGATCATACACAAAAATGTTTTAAAAATTATCTTTATGTTAGGTGTGGTGGCAACAAGTCTGTGATCCTTGAGAAGCAGAAGCAGAAGCAGAAGGGCCATGCTACACGGCGGATTCCAGGCTGCTCAGGAAGGGCTCTAGAGAGAGACCATCTCGGAGCTGAGGATACCCGAGATTTATCCTTAAACTCTTCAGAAACAAATGTCCATCGAGCCTGTGACATCTAAGCACCATGCTATCTATGTAAGGGACAGGGAGAGCGCTCAGAAAGGAAAGAAGCCTTAGACAATCGAAATGTAGCGGCTGGCTCAGTGGTTAAGAGGACCCAGGTTCAATCCCCATCTCTCCACTCTGGCTCATTCTCAGCCATCTGTGGCCCATTCTCAGGGAGTCAGGGCCCTCCTCTGGACTTCATGGGCACACTGCACACATATGCAGACATACAAGCAGGCAAAACACCTACATACATTAAAAAATGTATTAAAAAAAAAAACTAAGAAATTTTCCTAGAGAATAATATAGACAAAAAGTAACAAAGAAGAAATAGAAAAGAAAGTTCTTAAAGATTACAGGACTTATCCAGATGGCCTAAAAAGTTTCAGAATAAGAAAATCAGAAACAAAATTTAAAAAAAAATAAAATAAACTAGGCCTTATTAAAGTTACAAACTTGTGCTTCAAAAGGCATCTGAAAAGATAGCCTACAAAATGAGAAGAGAATGCTTGAGAATTCCCTACGTGGTTAAGAGGCTTGTTTCAAGGAGTCAGTAATAGGCCCGAGATAGCTCAGTGTACCTGGTGGCCCAAGTACAAGTCCCAGACTCCCCGTGGAAGCAGAGAACCAGAGAACCAGCTTGAGTTGTCCAGTGATCGCTGGTGCTGAGTGGTACATACAGATGGATGGAGGATAGGATGGATACATGGATGACAGATGAATGGATGATAGACAGACAAACAGACAAATAAAGCTAAGGCTGGGCACGGTGGTGGTGTAGCACTCAGAAGGATCTCTGTGAGTTCAAGGTTACTCTGGTTTTACATGGTAAGCTCTAAGTCAGCAAGAGTTTTTTTAAAAAAAGACAAACAAATGGCAAAGCACTTAAGAGCAGTTATCTATCCAAAGAAAATACACATGTAATCTGATGAAATGATGCCCCATGTTACTCATTAGAAGAACAAAAAGAGCCGGGCGGTGGCGGTGCACGCCTTTAGTCCCAGCACTTGGGAGGCAGAGGCAGGTGGATTTCTGAGTTCGAGGACAGCCTGGTCTACAGAGTGAGTTCCAGGACAGCCAGGGCTACACAGAGAAACCCTGTCTCGAAAAACAAAACAAAACAAAAAAGAAAAGAAAAAGAAAAGGAAAAACAAAAACAAAATCAAAACCACAATGGCATACTAATTACTAATACCTACAGGCAGACTAGCATGCCCTGTGCCCTTTAAAATAAAAAGTAAATGTGACTGCACTTAGATACCAGTTCTTTACAGATACAAAAAAATTAAAATGTGCCCTAATCCAAATCATGCATATTTTCTCTCATTTGCGGAACCTAGATTTGTGTATCTGTGTTACAGGTATTTCTTTGGGACCGCCAACTCCAGAATACAACCTGGAGACATTTATCATAAATGCCTATGCCTTATAGCTGGGCTTGTTCCCAACTAGCTCGTAACTTATTAACCCATTTATTCTATTCTAATTCTGCCATGTGGCTTGTTAGTTACAGATCCTTAGTCCCAGTTTGCTTCTTCCCTGTTTCTCTGGCAAATCCCCTGCCTCCTCCTTCCCAGAGTCCTAGCTCTTCTTCAAAGTCCAACCTTCTACTTCCTGCCTTTGCTATTGGCCATCAGCTTTGTAATAAACCAATCAGAGGGTGAAAGAGGGAATGCTTACAAAACAGTGAGACAAGTGATACTTAATACCAAAATCCTGCCTGCAATCAGATCTCTGCCCATTCAAAAATCAGCATTCATGTAAGGCAGAGTTGATCTTTACACAGTGCATAAAAATATCACTCCAACCTTTATTTGTGTGTGTATGGGTAACTGGAGATGAGGGATGGGGACCTTAGGTGGTGGAAGGGAGGAGGAGAAAATGACGTGTGCCGCACAGAAAATGGATCTACTGTAGGAGGAAGAGCACCAGCACAAAGGGGGCAGGGAGACGGAGTTTTTAAGAAGATATGTCAAGGCACGTTCTGCAGAAGTAGACATAGGTAAAGAATGCTCTGTTCAAGTAGACATGTGAAGGAACATTTCACTAAAGCAGACACACATAAAGGATGCTTTGCTAAAGCAATCATGTAAAAAGACACAAGAAGCCAAGAAGGACCCAACAGATGGTAGATGACACTGGATGGTATTGGTGTGCCTTGCCATTCATTTATGTTCACCCTTTGTCATGGCTTCATAGAAACACACACATACAACACACCAAAAAAACTTCTTGTGGTGGTCTGGTGGCTTCTTGCCGTTTCTGAACCCATGCTGACTAACAGAGTGGTGTCAGCTGATACAGACTCACATGGTGTTTTGCTGAGGCAAGACCCATTATAGACTGGTAATGTTTGGAGGGAGTATAAATCTGACCCAACAGACAGTGATGGGGACATAGCCAGCCTTGCAACACTTAGCTGGTCTCTCATCTTCACTGAGTTGACAGAGGCCCAGCAGAGAACTCCTGGCATCCCTGCTGGTCCTGGTCATGTCTGCTGACTTACAGATTGAGATGGCTGTTTCTGATGGGTCATACCTCTGCTGCTGATTCATGTTTGCTGTCCTGACACTACTGAACTAAACTGATGGTATATATTCTGACAATGCAGATTAGATTAGCTCCAAAGAACTACTTCTAAAATGCCCACTTCCCCACATCCTCATCTTCCCACTGCCTCTGGTGGGTGGTGGGCTAGAAGGGAGGTTAGAGCGTTTAAGAACCATTATTAAATTGAGGTTTTAAAAAACTTAAGCCTACACAGGGCAAGGCATTAGAGCAAAGTGGTATATAAGACACATACATGCCTACAAACTTACATATACACACACAAAAAGAAAAGCATTCTCTAAGTGGTATTTTTTAAATACCTTTCCAGCATAAAGAATACTAGAAGAATCTAATGCATCATCCAATGGTCGCCAGTCCACTATTACTTCAGCATCCTACAAAAAGAAATTACAAAATATATTTAGAATTCATCAAGAAAATCTGAGCATCCTGACAAAAGAAGCCATGAATTATATTTATAATTCATCAATATATTATATTCTTAATCCATTTTTTACTTCTAAATGCAAAATAAAAATTTAGGTCCTTAAATATTAGTATTTTACACCTGCTAACATCATTATTTAATAATTATAGAAATTTAATTCTAATTATTTTTTATTATGAAAAAATTGTATTACTGTAATGATTACCTAACCCTTTTTCTTTGGTGAGACAGGATACCTCTGGTGCCCTGGCTGTCCTGGAACTCGCTGGCCTTGAAACCACTGAGATCCACCTGCCTCTGCCTCCCAAGTCTAGGACTAAAGGTGTGTCCCAACATGCCCAGCTTCATGTACACATTTAAAATCATGCATGATTTTTGTCAGTTTACCTAAGGTATTCTGTTGCTAGCATTATTTCGATGTTAAATTTACAACAATTGTTCAAATATACACTATGTCATGGTTTCTTTGGAAACTCTGTGTCATGTGATGTTTTCCTGGAGCAGACATGTGAGAGAGCATACGATGTTTAGCTGGAGCGGACACTTGAGAGGGTGCATGATGAGATCTCATGGTATTCCAGACTGATTCTTGCTTGTCTCTCCTGCCAATTTGGTGGAGCCTGTGGTTTCTACTGAATCAAGCTGCTACTGATTCATGTTGGGTGTTTGCTATTGGACTGAACTGCTGATATCCTGACAATGAAGACTGCAAGAGCCCCAAAAACTTCTAAGCAGGTCTATAACCTCCTTTTCCTACCTTTGGTCAATGAGCTAGAAGAGAGGCTGAAGCTCTAACCCTAAGTAAAGTAGGTTTAGAGACAAATCTAAGCCAGTCGTCATCTTACATATAAAATCCAGACGCTTTTCCTGAAAAGAATCACCATCATAAACCATTATTAAATAAATCATCAGAAACTCACCTTTTCTAAAACACGCAATATTCCTGAAATTAAGCTGTCTTGGTCATTTGCCTTTCCACAAGATGAGTGAATATATACCCCTTCTTGTTCATATATAATCTGAAACAGCAAAACAAGATTATCATTACACTGTTTCCCTTGTACATGCATGTGTATGCTTGCGTGCATGTGTGTATCACGCACATGTGTCTCCCTTCTCAGAGCTGGAATGGTAGGTTTGCCTCGACGGCCGCTACAGATCTGAGCCCAGCCTGCACGGCCAATGCTTCCCTGTGAGCCCACACTTTTGATTTCAACATTTCTTAAAAATAACTGAGATGTGTTCTTTTTTTTACTTTTTAAATGTTTTATGTACCTGTGTGTTTTGCTTACATGCAATGTCTAATCACCATTTGCAGGCCTGGTCCCTGTGGAGGCCAGAAGGTGGCATCAGATCCTCGAACTGGAGAGTCAGACAACTGGACCCATGTGGATACAAGGGATTGGACATGAGTCCTCCAGGCGAGCAGTCACAGCTCCTCACATCTCTCCAGTCCCCACGGTGTTTCCTTCTAACACTGTTCACGCGTCTCATACCCCATATACAAATCATCACAGCTTGATTGGGACAAGTAGTAGTTCAGATTCGTGAATGTGAACTTATAATGGACATTTCAGGAACAGGGCCAAATACAAATATAAAATTCTTCTGTATTCTATATATGCCTTATATATACACAGTCTGAAGACAACTCAATAGGTTTGAAGTGCCTTGAATGCAAACTGTCAGGTGAAGTTAAGGTGTGGAATTTTCTATCTGTAGTGTCAACTCAGCACTGAAATACTTTAGATTTGGGAACATCACAGATTCTGGATGTTCAGATTAGAAGTGTCAGCCTGTATTAAACACCACACAGACCTCATGAAGCTTCGGCCATGGTGAATTACAAGGAGATTTGCTTCAATACACATGAATAGTTCTTTTTCATATTGGTAAAAACCACACTCCTACCCATCTCTATAATAATGATGTCTGAGTAAATGCTATGTGCCTAATGCATAAATCCGTCTATTCTAGTCTAGAGTTCAGATAACCATCAGTGATACAATGCTATGTGCCTAATGCATAAATCCGTCTATTCTAGTCTAGAGTCGGGATAACCATCAGTGATACAATGCTTGCCTAGCAGGCACAAAGCCCTGGGTTTATTTCCAGCCACAAACACAACACTAATAGCAGCAATACTTTAATATTTTAAGGTAAGCATTGAGTTCAAACTAAAAATCTACATGAAAATCTCCAAAAGCTCAAACAATAAGCTATAAGGAGCGGGTGCTTTCCATGGACTCCTACAGCAGCACTGTCTCTGAGATCATGCTGCTGTGACTTTAACACGGGCAGAAACTTTAGGAATAATACAGGAATTTTCCCCTGCCCCATCTCCAGTGAACACACAGATCTTCCCCTCCAAACGTCAGTCCCCCACCCACTGCTCTGTCCCATGCCCCATCATCAACAGCAGGCACTTATGGGAACCCACAGGCCACTCTGACCAGGGAAGGAGTCTAACTGCAGATCTTCACCTCACCCTCCATTCCTCTAAACCCAATCTTCTACCTTCATCCCTAACTCTGTAGCAGACCTGGTGTGCCCTCTTCTCATCTCTGCCCCCACTCCCAGGGGACTAAGCAGATCCTGGAGGTACACCCTGCCTTCCTCTCTCCTGTGACCCCATCAGCACCTGCCACAGCTATTCAGCTCCAGTACCCAGAACCACATCTTACCTGGAACCCCAGTGTCCACACCTATCAGGACCCTAGCATAACTGCAACATACAGCCACCACATTTAAGAAACAGAAAGACAAACAAAACAGAAACCAAGAAACGAGACACGCGCACTCCACCCCCTAAAGGCAAGACCTAAAATTATAATCTTCCCAATCCCAGATGCCAGGACAAAAACACAATCAGTAACAACCAGGACAGTAGGGCTCCACTACACCCAGGCAACCTTACCACAGCAGGCCCTTAGTATTCCAACACAGCTGAAGCACAACACAAAGACCTTAAGACAGCCTTATGAGGAAATGACTAACTCCTTTAAAGAAATCTATGAAAGCCGGGCAGTGGTGGCACACGCCTTTAATCCCAGCACTTGGGAGGCAGAGGCAGGTGGATTTCTGAGTTCGAGGCCAGACTGGTCTACAGAGTGAGTACCAGGACAGCCAGGGCTACAGAGAAACCCTGTCTTGAAAGACCAAAAAAAAAAAAAAAAAAAAAAAAAATTCTAAACTATATCTGTACTGTCTGTAGAAGACAGTCGTCTTTAGCTTTCTAATTCTAAAGGTATAACTTTAACTTCTAGAAATTTGTTAAGTCTGCCTCAAAAAGCAAATAGAACATGACTGATTTGCCGAACTACTAAATGTTATGAAATCTCCATTTCTGTGTATTCTATATCCTCTGAACTCAACCAGATTAAGAAGTATTTAATACAAAAAAGCATCTGTATTACATACATACACATTCTTCCGACTTTCCCCTGAACAATACAACACATCTGCAATTTACGTAGCTCTTCTATTATACAGGTGCTACAACAGAGCGAGCGTGAGAAGATGCGCAGATTACATGCAAAACATTAAAATAAATATTTACAAACGACCATGGATGGTAGTGCATGCATTTAATCCTAGCACTCAGGAGACAGGAGTAGACAGATGTCTGAGTTCCAGGCCAGAAGGACCACACGAGGCTCTGTGTAAATAAATCAACAGTATCTGCTAAGGTGAGGCTAGTGAGAAGCTCAGCAGATAAAAGCATGCAGCCTCATGACCAAAGTTGGAGCCCCAGATCCTGTGGAAAGCTGACTCCCCAGTTATCTTCTGGGCCATTCATACATATGTCATGGAATGCACACACGAACACAAACATACACACACACACTTTTTTAGAATATTTAAGATGCCCAAGCAGCTGAGTGCATATATAAAACGTCTAATGACATGCTACTTACTAACGTTAGTAGACTTTAGCAAAGGAACCAAACCAGATAACTTATTAAAATAACTCTGAAGCCAGGCACTATAGAACCTGCCTATAGTCTCAGCACTTGGGAGGCTGAAGCAGACGCATAAAGAGTTTAAGGTAATCCACAGCCTTATAACAAGTTCAAGGCCAACCCTGGTTTTCATGAGCTGCTATTGACTGAAATGATGCTGAGGAAAGGATGATGATGATATTAATAATAATAATAATTAGCCGGGCAGTGGTGGCGCACACCTTTAGTCCCAGCACTTGGGAGGCAGAGGCAGGCAGATTTCTGAGTTCGAGGCCAGCCTGGTCTACAGAGTGAGTTCCAGGACAGCCAGGGCTACACAGAGAAACCCTGTCTCAAAAAAAAAAACAACAAAACAACAAAAACAAAACAAAAACAAAAAAACAAAAACAAAAGCTCCGAGGAGCTGTAGAAAATGATTTATAACAAATTTGCTAACCTAGATTTTAACAATAAATGTTAAAATTAAAGCGCACAAATGAGCCATTGCAAGTCAAGTCAATGTGGCAGATGGAAACAGATGCACCATTGCGCCGAGTCCTAACAAAGCTGAGAAGAGAGCACACACCCAGCACAGTGGTGAGCTGGGATACTCCAGCTTCTGCACTGATGTGGAACTGAGTTATTACATTGCCACCAACTAGTTCCAAAAACTAAGGATAAATGAAAAGCCTTCAACTAAAATACTCATTAACACGCTGAAGGTAAAACCCTTGCCCTAAAGCTCTCCAGATCTGGAAACTCAACAGCTACTTCACAATACCCACTTTAACAACTATGTGAACGTCATAAAGTAATCCACAGTCAAAAACGGCTTCAAAAATTCAGTTTATTTAAACGCTACTTGGCTTACAGAAAACAATGTAGGCTTTTAGCTACCGAGAGCATCCTCAGGGAAAGGCGTGTGGGTTCCGATACACCACTGTGCTCTGAAGCAGCTAACTGCCGTCTCCACGTGCACTCACATCTTAGACTGTTATGCTCTGCATGGACCTGTTCTTCATATACTGCCAGGCTATCAGAAAATCCCGACCAGCTAATCACCTGAAAGCTTTCTCCCTCCAGACTCTATGTCCTATCGTCTGTCAGCCTTTCCTCTTCGCTCGCATGCGCTCTTCCATCCTGCCCCGGTTATCTCCAGTTATCTATGTATGTCACAGATGACCAGAGCTACACAGCGTCCTTATAAACCACTCGTCTGACTGACTACATCTTACCCGTGTGGATTCCTCTGGCCTCACCCTTCACCTCTACTATGGTGACACACTACACTTCCTGACACACACAATCTTTCTGCCTCTGCGTTCCCGTTCCCTGAAACTCTTGAGTGTTTTTCCATGTGACTACTATACCTCAAACACTTTACTATCCCTCCTCTCTACAAACAACTTCTGCCAACCCTTCAAAAGAGAACAAGCCTGTCGGACTCCTCGGTCCACTGCCCAGTCCACTCCATCTGACTTACAAGGGTCTCATCTTCACAGTTTAAGGAATGGAGTGACACTTACAGTTATTTCTTCAACTCCAGCTAAGGAATTTAGAAATTTGAAGTTTATCCTGAGGACAAAGAAAATGCACTGGAGTTCCAACGGGGGAATGTCTATAGTCAGCCTTCCAAGCCAGTAGACTGTCTTACCAGCCAATGGTGAACAGCTGCAGTAACCCGAGTGGACAGATCTGTGCCACATTCAACTACATCAGTGGTGGCAGGAAGACGTGGAGAAGTCAGAACAATAGGACTGTGTTGCTTGACTCTGGGAGGTGAAGGGAAGAAGAGTCAAGAATAAAGCTGGTACACAGACACAATTTATAGAGACACAGCGGGAGTCTCTTAAGAGTGGGCCTTGAGGCATACAAAGTGTAGCACTTCTCAATGAAAGGTGGGCCTGAGGCTTCATAAGGACACCAGTATACAAAATAATGTCAGACAGGAGCGAGACAAAACAATCTCGGAGTCCGAGGAGTTCCGAAATGACTCGATGGATGGTGTCTCTTCTGCTGGCAATTACATATATATTATAGTACAAGAAGCACAAAGAGCTGCAGCAAGTAAAATCGCAGACTCACATGGTGGGTGAGGACTGACTCCCTTAAATTGTAACCCTCCACACACAGCTAGGTCATGCTGCACACAATGATAAATCAAAAGTAGTTTACATTTTAAACAATGTAATCTAAAATCCACTGTGGGACATAACTGACCCAGCACTGAGATGTGAACAGGAAGATCAAAGTCTCACAGCTAGCCCTGGGTTCCACAGTTAAGTTCAAGACTTAATATGAAATCAGGTATCAATAAACAAAGGAGATAAAACAAAGCAAAAATCCACGTTTAATCACCCTTACATCCAAAGAACCCACCATATAAGCTAATCACTATCACTAAAAAAAAAAATTTAAAGGGTATATTCCTATAGCAACCTAGTTAACTACCACAATATAAGAAAGACCCCAGTAAAGGGGAAAACTCTCCGGGACAATCTACTAAACACTAAGAATATTCTTGGTAGAGTGCCTAGTATACACAAAGCTATGGATTGTGGCCCCACATAAACTTGATATGGTGCATGGTACCTGTGATTTCAGATTTTGGGATGTGAGAAAATCAGATCTTCAATGACATCCTCAGCTACATAGCAATTTCAAAGCCACCTAAACTACAAGAGACTCACTCTGCCTTAAAAAAAAAAAAAATGTTTAAGAGTATTTCTCCACTCAACAGGAGGAAATCATGTCTGCTACTGGAAACCTAGCCAACTATGCAGGGCTATAAAGTCACTGATCTCGGAGAACCCATAACCACCATTTTCCTAAACCAGTATAATCCCTAACAACAATCTATGAACATTTGTTCTTATACGCACAGTAAGTCCAGTCCTCACCTCTCAGCAAGGAAACGTCTCTTTACAACAGAGATCATTACAGAAAAGCACCACCAACCAAAAGAGTGTGGAGCTCAATCCCAGTGGATACACCTACACACCTATGTCTCAGGGATCTTTGGGGAAGAAGGGACCGAAAGACTGTAAGAGGCAAAGGACCAGGGAGTTTGCTGTGGGACTGTACTTCCTAGGACTGTCAGAAACTACACGAACATGAACCATGAGCTGAAGGAGAACAACAGACATGATGAAGTAGAGGACTGAAAACTCCTGAGATCCCAGCTCTGCACCAGAAACTACAGGCAACTCCAACACCAAATGGTCAGCCCTGAAAACACGCACAGTAACACAGACTGAGCAGGTTATATTTATGTATCTAGGCATATGTAGATACGCATAAGTATTACAACAATGAAAAAGGGGGCCATGAATTTGAGAGTAAAGGATGTATATGGGAAGGTTTAGAAGGAAAAAAGAGAAGGTACAAATGATGTAACTATATTATAATACCAAAACGTAAAAAAATTAAAAAGTGATGGCTTATCTCAAAATAAAATCTGAAAAAAAGAATATTCTTTACCTTTCCAAAGCATTAATGACTTCACAAGACTATAAAAAAATTTAAAAGAAAATGGATGTGGCCAACTTTAACCCATGCAATAAATTCTTACTAAAAAAAAGTCTTCAAAACAAATTCTGAGAGAATAATTGCTGATTTCCCAATGGTTTCAAGGTGTTCAAAACAAACAAACAAAATGAACAGAACAAGGGCCTAGGGAAATGGTTCCACAGGTAAAGGCACTTGATGCCAAGCCTGACAACACGAGTTCAATGCCCACAGCACAGACAGTAGGGGAAAACTTGACCCCAGCAAGTTGTCCTCTGACCTTGACATATACACACCATTCACAGGCCCACACACATACATACACACAAATTTTCTTTTAAAAGTTTTGGGGGTTTGTTTGTTTTACTACCACAAGGCAATAAAGATGGGTAAAATAGCTGCCAGGCAAGCGGAAACTGATCCCCAAAGCCCAGATAAAGGCAGAAAAAGAAAACCACCTAAAACCGCTCACCTCCAACCTCCATATCCACACCAGGGAAGGTGGCATTAATGGGCTCATCTCTCGCACTCTAATTCCCTCCTCATCTTCTATATCTGCTGCTCTTTTCATTGAGTATCTACAATGTCGGGTCTAAGCAAGGTGCAGGTGAACTGTTTCAAACTCTGATTTTACAGATAGACAACTGTCAATCTACAGGCCATCAGAATATAAAGGTCCTCTAAAACTGTCACCCACTCCACTGACTCCAAGCTCTTACTGTGTATCTTATTTAGACAAGGTAGAGGATAAGTGTGTGTGTCTTTCTTCTGAAAACTCTGGTCTAGAAACCCTGAGAGCAACCACTATGTGATATATCCCCCATGCCCGGTATAGTTGGGAACAAATGTATTAATATTTGCAGAGTGAGACTGGGAACTGTAACCAGCAGAGGATGCCAAAAACTCTTTCAAGCTATCTTTTTTTCCTTTCCTTCATCTCAGGATGCCGTTCTCTTCACTGTTAAAGCAGAAGCAGGCTAGTTGTCACAGTGTTTCTACTTATCTCACTATCCAGAGGAGCATGCCGCCACTCCCTATTTGATTGCCTTTTGAAAACATGGTTCTATACAGACACAGCAAAGAAAATTAGCTAACTTCTAAGAACTAATCAGGGTTGCCAATCAAACTCTGACCCACTTTCAAAACTACAAGAAAAATGCCTATATAAGAATAAGTCTATGCACATTGTGCTGGATGGACTTTTCTGTCAGTTGACACAAGCAAGCAGAGTCATTTGAAAAGAGAAAACCTCCTTGAAGTTACAGACTGCCCTGTAGGCAAGCCTGTGAGGCATTTTCTTGATTAATGAATGATGGTTGCATGGTCCAGCCCTCTGTGCATGGTACTACCTGCCCCTGGGCAGATGTTCCAGGTTATACAGGAAAAGCAAACTGAACAAGTCCAAAGGAGCAAGGTTTTCCTCTCTAGTCTCTACTGCAGTTCCTGCCTGACTTCCTTCAGTGCTGGACTGTGACCTGGTAGTTGTAAGATAAAATGAGCCCTTTCCGCCCCACGTTGCTCTTGGTCATAGTGTTGCATCACAGAAATAGAAACCTAAGACCCCCACAAACTGATCAACGATGGGAGAATTCAATGCACTCTACTGGTATTCTGTGTTTACTCAACTATGCACTGGCTCGCACTGCAGGATGTCTGGGAGTTGTTTCCGCTTTAGTTTTCCTTTCACCAATAGAAACAGGCACACTGTGTAATCACATTTATATTGCACAGTAGGAAAAGAGTCACAGAAGACTACGTTTTGTGAGCTAAACTCAAACTAGTGTGCTGTGGGGTGGGGTCTTTAAAGAGTGGAGCAGGCTTCTCTCTACTTTGGCTGAAAGAAAACACAGCCACATAGTAGATCACTAAAGCATAATTAACCAACCATTTAGTTCTCCACATTATGTACCTTCTCTTCTGCTTTATAACTATATTACCTTCATGCTTATGTACTGCCTTATACTTCTTTGTATGAATATATTTCACATGAATAAATAACTATTCAAAACTAACATTACTTAACAGTAGCTAAGCAACATCTATATTTACCAAGCACGTGCTTGATGCCAAGAATTACTCTAAATGTTTTACAAATATTAATTCATTTACTCCACCAACAGCTCCATGCAGGAAATATATTTATACCACTCTATGAAACTAAGTAATGGGCACAAGGAAGCTAAGTAATTTTCCCAAAGTCATACAACTCAAGAAGTTGAGCCAGGTTTGATCCTAAGCAATTAGGACTATCTCCTTAATTGGTGTCACAGGATAATGACATTTACTCATCAAAACATAATGCCTTGGGGTACAAAGCTGGCTCAGCTGTTAAAGGATAGGCTCTCTACCAAAATGACAAAACTAGGACTTCTAAGACACAGTATTTCTAAATATCCAAACTAAGAATGAAATAGAAATAGCTCACACCCATACCAAAATAATAATTCTAAGTTTTAAGATTCTGCCATATCCAACCAATCAATTGCAAGGAAAAAGCTGAGACAAAGAGTAGCACCAGCACAGCATCTACTCCAGGTCAGGCCACATGTGGATGCATTTAGTAATCAATCCCTAGAACCCCACATAAAGCCGGTACTGTTACCATATTGCAGACCAGGAGACAGAGGCAGAGAGAATGGCTGAAGTCACTAGGAGGTGACTAGCTTATAAAACAATGAGGGCTCGACTCTATGCTCTACATCATTACCTGTTGTTCCTACTCTGAATAAAAGAGGTTAATTTCCTTCATCACTTCCCGGCCATCTGCAGTCACTCCATGCTGGACGGCAGCACCGACACTGACATTTACAGCTGCCAGCCTAGCATCTGTTCCTTGTCACAAATGAATCTTTTGTGTCTTTAACATCCACAACTAACAGTCAAGGCTGAACTCTGGAAGAGGAAGGAAAGAGATCGCTTTACCTACTCAGCCTGGACATGGTGATCCCAGCACTCAGAGGCAGAGGCAGGCAGATCTCTTGTGAGTTCAAACCCAACCTGGTCTACAGAGTAAGTTCCAAGATAGCCAGGGCTACACAGAAAAATCCTGTCTCGAAAACAAACAAACAAAAATAGCTTACCTACTCACTTCTACCATATTCTCTCTGCCTCAACAGAAAGATGGTGAAATAGGAAAGCATAAAGCGAATGTCTTTTCATGACAAGTTAATCAGTCTGGATTCTTTAACATAGTAAAGGTTTCTCATCTATTATTGATAAAGCAAAAGGTAGTTTTACATTAAAAAAAAAATTCAGCACGCAATGCCTTGAAGTCTTTTTACATAAAGACACTACAAGTAAAGCAGAAATGAACTTTGTAAGCGAGGATTCCACACAATATACTGATCAAGACAGCGTATGAGAGAAGAACTCATAATGGTATGCATTCCCACACAGTTTCAGTGGAATGATGGGAGCAGCCAGGAACAGTCTCCTCAGTCAAATAAGGTGAAGAAGCAGAGTTACAAAAGACAACAGTTCCGTTTAGGAAGTCAGTCTGTGAACGGTACTAATAACTGTAGAAGGTGGGGAGCCCCTTAGGTCTCAGAACTGCTTTATCAAGGGCTCCTTTCAGAATCCATGCAAACTGGAAAAGAGAAGTTTACGTGGTGAAGATCTCATCTTGGAAAGTACCATACTGGATCAGCCCAGGCCAAAACACCAAGATAACTTTCTAATTTGTAATGAGTCAAGAGATGATTAGCATTCATCTCAAATACAAAAAGACTAAAAAATAAAAAAGGGCAAGGATACAAGTAAGCCCTTAAAGTGTGCGCAACCTATTTTTCTAAAGAGCAAGAATATGTAACATATAAGCACTCTTGTTGCGTCTACTCCTAAACACTCCAATACCGGATGCCTGACTTCCCTTCCGTTCTGCAGATAACGAAGAACAGAGACGTCTCAGTTATCCCATTTTCCAAGGTCACAATTCAGATCAACACCGAGGATAAGACCATTATTTGTTATTCCACAATCTAATCTGCTATTGCACAAACGCCGTCAGATTTTAAACGAGGTGAAATGCAACGAGACGAACAGACGTGAAAACTGAAGGAACAGCGGAAGCTATCTGCAACAAGTAAACAGTTCTTAGTGTTCTCTGAATCATTACCAGCCGGTCACGGACGTTTGCGAAAACAACTCTCCACTGGGAAATGCTGCCAGGTGCATACCATACCATGAGGCAGATAACCCTATATACGTATAAGCTGTCTCTCTACATATAAACTGGCAATATAATCTCCTCCGCACCTAAATGGTGGCTCCTAACCCACTAGGAGAGTGTCACTGACAAGCCTCTGTAAAAACAGCAGGGCGGACACCCACACACACAGAAACGCCCCGAAGATATCTAGGAAACCAATGTTTTAACAAATGCTTTTCTAAATGAACCCAGCACGGTGTCAATCGCCAGTTCCCAACAAACGTTGGTGCCTTCGACCATTAACCAACTGGGTTCATTTTTTGAACAGGACCCCCAAACTCTTGAGAATACAACTGCAGAAATCCTGGTCAGCTCCTCTGCACGGTGACTTGACGCCTTCACCGAAAGAAGACAGAGAGCCCCAAGCCAGGGTGGCGCCTCGAAAGGCTTTTACAAGAAGAGGCTTTGCAAGCGGAAGGGCAGACGTGAAGAACTAGAGTCACGGGGGGGAGAAGGAACGGATACAGAGGTCCCCAGATGGATCCGCACTGCGGGGCAGAGCCGGGAAAAACCGCCGAGGCCTGCACCGCCTGGGAGCAGGAACCGTCTAACCCCGAGCTCACCCAGCACCCCGGAGAGACAGCTCACACCCCGCGGAACCCTTTCGCTGTCACACGCCCGCTGCCCCCGAGGCCAACACGGCCAGGCTTCCCCCTCGGCAGCCGCCCGACAGCCGCAGGTCACCGGCCAGGAGCACCAGCTCCAGCCGGTGCCGTTACTCACCTTCCCGCTCACAACGCCCGCCGCCGCCATGTTCCCCGCGCGTGCCTGGTGATGACGTAGCAAAACCTCACGTGTCTCTCGGACTCACAACAACATCCGGTCCGTCTAAAATAACATCCGGGCGGGAAAGGGGCGGGGAGTAGCGGGAACTGCAATTCGACGCATGCGCGGTGAGGATGCTAAGAGGGTGGAGCTGTCGTGCCGCACTGCGCATGCTTGCGCTTTCCTTTTTTTTTTTTTTTTTTTTTTTTTCCTCCCCACCCCGGCCCACTTTCTAAATTGAAGCCTGCTGCTTTTGAAGTTTGCTCGGGCGTGGCCCTTTTAACTTGCGAAGCGGCGAATCTCTTGTCTGGGGTGTGATGGAAGGACCACGCTGCCCCAGCTTTCTTGCTTTAAATAAGTCATGGTAAAATTGGGATTGCGTTGAACATCAGCCCTAGAGCTGATCCACGCAGAGACTTTTCCCCTTGGTATTAGAGGATTCTGAACTCTACCTATAAAGGAAAGAAATGAGGCTAGCATTTCAGTGTGTGTGTGTGTTTTCAGGTTCTAGCCATTTACTAGATTAGAGAAAAATAAAATACGCGTACATACACCAAGTGAATATTTTTAAGATAGCATACAATATAAGTTTTAATTGTTTCCCCCAACCATAGATAGTTTCAAAAATTATTGTGATCATTCCCATGAGCTACATAGTCATTCTTTAATAAGAAATCTATGAGGTAAGAAAAAAAATCTTAATGGTAAACACTTTAAAGAAACCATAGACCAAGGAGGGGTTTAAGAGACCCTCCTCATGTTTATCCGTTGAAGAGATTACATCTTAGAGGTTAACGGCTTTCAAAAGTCACAAGCTACTTTATGGCTGCGTAGAGATGTAATTCCAGATATATGTCTTAGTCAGCTGTGCCATGTGATCAGCTGAAAGTGATTACTAACCTGACTAACCCTTGGCCTTTAATTAACATTCCATTCCTCTCTCACACACCTTAGTTTCTGATTGGACCACTTGTCCCTTATCCTCTCTCTAGGTCCCACCAGCCTTTCCACTGAGATCTTCATTTCCTGAAACCAGACGTTTACAGGATTCCTCTCTGAGAAATGGATCGAGGAATCAAACGTATAAGTGCTTTTACGTTTCATACCCATCGAAGTGACCCAACTAAATCTGCACATAGTAATGACCAAAATCAACAAGCTGTCCTATATTATTTAGATTCCTAGCTAGCATTTTTTTTAATTTATTTAGTCAGTATGTACTTACACAAGCCAAATGGATCATCTACAGCGTGTGTGTGGATATCAGAGGACAACCTCCTCAGTTGTCTCCTCCACCGTAGAAATGTAATTTTAGAATCTAGCCTCTGCTCAGGCCACAATATCTGCAGCAACTTATTTTCATTGTCCCCAAGTCCCTGGCTAACAGATATCCCAGGGCCACAAACTATCACCTGGGGGAGGTGAGTTAACATCAAAGAGGATTGTGGTAACAAATCCTCCTCCAGACTTCTCTCCCTGCCTCCTGCCTCCGGCCTGGGAATCAGCTTCAGACTACATGCTTGTACTGTGAAACTCCACATCCTCGAAAATTTCAAGAACAGACCCTTCAAATGTCACATGGCTCTTCACATTTCTGAAACCCTGACAAGTTTTCTTTCCTTGTTTTGTTTTGTTGGGGGAGGAGAGTCAGGACCCTGACCATCCTAGAACTAGCATTGTAGACCAGGCTGGCCTCTAACTCGTAGAGATCCCCTTGCCTCTGCCTCCTGAGTGCTGGGATTAAAGCATATGCCACCACCAAACAGCCATTTTTTTTTCATTAGTGCCAGGGCCTGAAGTCTTTTTGGAGACCTCACCATATGTTGCCTCTCTGTCCATAACATTGAAACGTTTTCTAGTAGTCTATTGCAGTGTCCCTATTGATTCCCCCCCCCCCCAAAAAAAAAAAACCCTTTTACCTTCTGGCAATTGAACCCAGGCAGGATGCCTTAGTGGATAAAGGCGTTTATTGAACTAAGGCATCCTGCCAGTCCTCAGCCTACCTTTAATGTCCATCTCTTAAATATGACTTGACAGCCATTGCATAGTTGAAGAAAACCTGTAATCTGGACTTTGAGAACTTGTTTGGAAGTTCTAGCAGGAGAGCATATCTATTTACATACCCTTGACAGAAGAACTGTCTCCCTTATTGAGAAAGGCTGTCTTCTTCTGCCAGATATAGACCTTCAGGAAGGATGCTCATGGAGTAGTGCAGAAAGAAGGGAACACACTTGTAGCCAGGCACATGGGCAGAATCAATCCTGATGATCAATGAAGTCGCAGGTATCACGGCTAGACCACCCTCAAACCTGAAAATCTTCCATCTGAAAGAGAAGAATCGTGACAAACCAACCAGAAGGTAACCAGAGAGCAACCCAAGGCAAGAGACGCACAGGACAGCAGCTCTTTGCTTATGACCAATGTCTTTGGAGGAAAGGCGTTGACATTTGTGATATAAGACTATTCAGGAAACCAAACTGAGCTCTCAGGAACTAAAAATGAAAAAACAAATCCAAATGTAGGTTGTAAGCTGAGGAAAATGAGGGGGAACTTAAAGCCAGGAGACAAAGATGTCCACATTGAGGGCAGGGGAGTGTGTTTTGTAAACTGAATCTGAAATCCTGAATGGAGGATGACGGCAAAGGCATCATCTAAGTGACATCTTGGTGGCCATCAGTAAAAGAAAAGGGCAATCCGCACTGAAACAAACATGAAGGACTCCAAGAAAGCTGTAGCCAAGAGAAAATACAAATTTTGGTG
This sequence comes from Grammomys surdaster, assembly GCF_004785775.1. Classification (NCBI taxonomy): domain Eukaryota; kingdom Metazoa; phylum Chordata; class Mammalia; order Rodentia; family Muridae; genus Grammomys; species Grammomys surdaster. The sequence continues at coordinate 5,075,281 of NW_021621071.1, forward strand.
GTTTGTTTTTTGTTTTTTGTTTTGTTTTATTGTTTTGTTTTGTTTTGTTTTTAATGCCCAGAGTTGCAATGCTCACATGTAATCTCAACTTTTGGGAGGTTGGGGAAAATCGCAATCTTGAGGCTAGCCTGAGCTACAAAGTGAAAGCCTATATAAATATATCCGCTCAAGTATATATAAGTAGAAGTAACATGAAAATTTGAAAGCGGTTGCCTTTTCGGAGCAGAAATAAAAGTGAGAATTCAAGAAGAGCTTAGGAACTGATCTTTGTCACATTGACTTATCACATTTAAGATTGCATCAATAGGAAGCTGCATTTGTTACATATTTAAAATTTAAGGAAGTTGCATTTTCAAGAAATATAAGTTTTATTTACTTTATGAGTACTCTGTGTTCCACAAGCACGCCCGGTGCCCAGAAGAGGTGAGAAGAAACAGTCGATACCTGAGACGTGGAGTTAGAGATGACTGTGAGCCACCATCTGTGTGTTAGGAACCAAATCTGGGTCCTCTGCAAGAATGAGTGCTCTTAACTGTTGAGCCAACTTCAGCCCCAGAAGTTACATTATTATACCCCACTGAGAAAGATAATTCTACCCATTAAATAAAACCACATTTTAATCTTAACAGTTAAATACATTCTGCCTTCAGAGAGAATGGTATGGAAATGTATGTCTTAAAGTGTATACAACTCACATACACACATTGATAAAGATCAAAATTTAATTTGGAAAGAAGCAGATTCGACCAACTATTATTACACTTTAAGTCAAACTTAACCCAAAGATAGTGGATGAAATAAATAGAGATTAAAGCAGTGATAAATAGAAAAAAATCAATGAAAACAGAAGTTGGTTCTTCAAAAAAAAATTTTAATTAACAAGCAGTTCTAGTTTGATGTCTGTTACTGTGATAAGCACCGTGAGCTAATAGAACAGAGGAGAAGAGAAGATTTCTTTGCCTTATACTACCAGGTCACAATCCATGACTAAAGGAAGTCAGGGCAGGCACTTAAAGGGAACTGAAGCAGAAAACATGAAGGAACCTGCCTTACTGACTGACTTGCTGGTTGGTTCTCTGGCCTGTGCCCCTACTAGCTTTCTTATATGGTCCAGGCCCACCTGCTTAGGGGATGGTAGGACCCACAGTAGACCTTGTCCTTCCATATCAGTTAGCAATCAAGATAACCCCTCACAAACTTGGCTACGAGCCAATCTTATCAAGGCAACCCTTCAATTGAAACTCCCATGTGTCTTAGTTAGGGCTTGACTGCTGTGAACCATGACCAAGGCAAGTCTTATAAAAGACAACATTTAATTGGGGGTGGCTTACAGGTTCAGAGGTTCAGTCCATTATCATCAAGGTGGGAACATGGCAGCATTCAGACAAATGCTCAGGCCATGGCTCAGGCAAAGCTAAGAATTCTGCACCTTCATCTAAAGGCTACGAGAAGACTGGCTTCCAGGCAGCTAGGATGAAGGACTTAAAGCCCACACCCACAGTGACATACCTACTCCAGGGAGTGACCTCCAAATAGTGCCACTCCCTGGGCTAGGCATAGTCACACCACCACACCATGTGATACTTCCTTTTGACAGTAAAAGTCAACCAAGACACAAACCATAGCTTGATAAAGAAATGAACAGAGAAGACTCAATGTGGTAGAGATTAAACACAAAAGGGAGAACGTCATTGATTCTGCAGAAAGAGAAAGGATTACACAAGAGCAATATGAATTACTACATGCCCGAATGTTGGTTTATGTTGATGAAATGTCCAAATTCAAATTCTTAGAAAACCACAATCTACCAATTCGAATAATGGATAAACTTAAACTCTGAATAAACTTATAACTAGTAAAGAGACTGACGGGCTAGGGGGCGGGGGGAAGGAGGAGAGGAGAGGACCAACAATGAAAAGCCCTAGAGCCAAATGTCTTCTCTGGTGAGGGCTACCAAACACCAAAAGAACTGTCACCCACTCTCAGAACCTTAACACAAGAGACATGAAAGAAAATTTGTGCCTCTAAACTCATCCCGTAAAGTCAATGATACCCTGACACCAAAGCCAAAGATACTATAATAAAACTGTAGACCAGGAACATCTATGAACTTTAAGGCAAAACTTCACAATATACAAATTGAACTCCAAAACAAAATGTATGGTTTATGCACTGTGAAAAAAAATGGAGACTCACATCCCCCCCTTCCATTCCCACCCTCACCCACCCCCCAATCCTCGAGTTCCCTATCCATCCCAGATGTAAATCTCCAGAGCAAAGCTGCTGGATTCCATTGTAATTTTTTTGTTTTGTTTTGTTTTTCCAAGAAATGGTTTCTTCGTGTGACCATGGTTGTCTTGAAACTTGCTCTGTAGACAGGCTCACCTTGAACTCACAGAGATCTACCTGCCTTTGCCTCCTGAATCCTGGGATGAAAGGCATGTGCCAATGCTGCCTGGCTTCCATTCTAATTCTTGTTTTTTTTTTTTTTTTTTTTTTTTTTTTTTTGGTTTTTCGAGACAGGGTTTCTCTGTGTAGTTCTGGCTGTCCTGGAACTCACTCTGTAGACCAGGCTGGCCTCGAACTCAGAAATCCGCCTGCCTCTGCCTCCCAAGTGCTGGGATTAAAGGCGTGCGCCACCACCGCCCGGCCTCTAATTCTTGTTTTTTAAGATTTATTTTATTTATGTATATGAGTACACTGTATATATGAGTACATGGTTGCTATCTTTAGACACACCAGAAGGGGGCATCAGATCCCATTACAGATGGTTGTGAGCCACCGTGTGGTTGCTGAGAATTGAACTCGTGACCTCTAGAAGAGCAGTCAGTGCTCTTAACCACCGAGCCATCTCTCCAGACCCCATTCTAATTCTATTTTGAGATATTTTTAAGAGATATCTTACAGCTTTCTATTAAAAGTATAATTGATATTCCTGTACTACCTTATATTGTCACCTATTAATGTACAAGAATTCTTTTTTTTTCCCTCTGTATCTTCATTAAACTGTGCTTTTCAACTCTTGTGTTTGGAGACAGGGTGTCTTGTAGCCCAAGATGACCTCAAACTCACTATGCAATGGAGGATGAGCTTGAACTCCTGATCTCCCTGCCTTCACCTTCAAAAGCTGAGATTTTAAGTGTGCACGGTGTGGTGGTGAATAGGTTTGCCCCCTCCCATATAGATCCATTTGTTTGAATAGGGAGTGACACTATTAGGAGGTATGGCCCTATTGGAGTAGGTGTGCCCTTGTTGGAGGAAGTGTGTCACTATGTAGGCAGGCTTTGAGGTCTCCTAGTGCTCCATCTCTGCCCACTGTGGAAGTTTTCTGGCTGCCTTTGGATCAAGATGTTATAGAACACTCAGCTCTTTAAGCCTTTCTCATTCCGTTTGCAGAAATATTTATCATACTCGTTGCCTATCCCTTAACGAGATTGTTTTCTCATCAGCCAGAATTCCACGTCAGTCTCCTTCCTAACCTGAGTAGAATCTCAGTCTCAGCCTTGCCCCATCCAGACTTACTATCCTGTGACTAAAGGTATCCAGTCTTTCCTGCAGCAAATGGTTGCTTAATACCAGAGACAGAGGAAGATCGAGGATCAAATGAATATTGGTGTAAACATCATGCTACATATCCTCCACCGTGTGAACAACTGAGATTTAAATCCATATAGGAAACTGCACTCTATTAGCCCATTAGATACAAAGCTCTTGTCATCTCTCACACGAATGGGTAGCAACTTCCTTGTCTACCGACCTAATCTATAATTTTCTTTTTCTTTCTCCAGGATGAAGCATAAGATCTTGTATCCTTTCTTTTCTCAGTTATGACCTGTCATTGACTCTTAAGACCCAGCAACATAGATGAGATAAGGCCTGGGCTCTTTCTCGGTTCTAAGGGTTCTGATTATTTTCCACCATTCCACCAGAATTGTATATTTTAACAACCCCAATTGAGCTCTCTCTTTCTTTGCTTACAAGGGCTCTTCAGTGACCTTTGCTATGCACTCACAGGCTTAACCTTATCAGCTAGCTAACAGTTCTTTAACAGCCAACCCAGGGGCTGGAAAGGTGACTCGGTGGTTAAGAGCCTTTACTGATGTTACAGAGGACATGAGTTCAGTTTCCAGCATCCATCTCAGGTGACTCACTACTGTCTATAGCTCAGGCTCTGGGGAGATCAGAAGCCTCAGGACTTCTGTAGGCACCTTCCCTTGGGTGTGTATACATCTCCACACAAATACATACACATACAACTAATTACAAGTAAATCTTTTTTTTTTTTTTTTTTTTTTTTTTGGTTTTTCGAGACAGGGTTTCTCCGTGTAGTTCTGGCTGTCCTGGAACTCACTCTGTAGACCAGGCTGGCCTCGAACTCAGAAATCCACCTGCCTCTGCCTCCCAAGTGCTGGGATTAAAGGCATGCGCCACCACCGCCCGGCCAAGTAAATCTTTTTAAAAGTAATCCCAGTTTAGGGATTCAGTGATACAGAACTGTATTTGGGTGGCAGAAGCGTTACTGGAGTTGGATCAGAAACCAGGGCCTGACAGTCTTCTAAGCGGAGCCTGGCCATGACAGGCTAATTAAATAGAAAGTAATAGTGAAGAAGGGGGGGGGGTATTCAAATAGCTGCATTAGGAAGAGGTACAAGGAAGTCCAGAGATGCCCAGATTCCTTCTTCAGGGTTTTGATGTGAGGTTTCTTACCTCTAATTTCCCCTGTAAAGTGGTTTGACAGGCAGAAGCAGGAGGATTCCCTACAAAGTTGAAGCCCTCCTGATCTAGACAGTGAATTCTAAACCAGCTAAGACTCCATAGTGAGATCCTGTCTCAAGGGGAAAAATTAAACATTAAGTTGGAACATTGAGTCTTTCTCCTGGCCTCTGGTAACAGCTTACAGGGTTGGTAGCTCCTTCTGAGAGGCAAGCCATATCCGAATCTATTTTCTATCAGGTGTCCAGTAACGAGGTAAATACGGAGAGCATTTAATGACCCTCCAGTAAAAATATTTCAAGTATTAGAGTTTCCTGACCATACAAATGACTCTGAAATAAAACCTCTGTTTTTCAAAAATTTAATTTCTCTCTTCAAATGAGAAAGAGATGATTCCAGTAAGCTCTCAGTTGCCATATGGAAAATGAATGGATTAGAATAAGGTGTACAGTTAAGAATATGATTTGAGGTGCTGAAGAGATGGCTCAGTGGTTAAGAGCACTGACAGCTCTTCCACAGGTCATGAGTTCAATTCCCAGCAACCACATAGTGGCTCACAGCTATCTGTAATGGGATCTGATGCCCTCTTGTGGTGTGTCTGAAGACAGCGACAGTGTACTCACATAAAATAAATAAATCTTTAAAAAAATATATGATTTGGGAGAAATGTCTGCAGCATCTCCATTCTTCTTCTTTAGAAGGAGATTCATTCTACACAACCCTTCCAGAATACCAGTGACAGTCTCTACTGATAGGACTGTAAGACATACAATAAAATAAAATGAACAGCATACTTTGTTTTAAAAGTTCAAATTAGAAGCATGGTTTAGTATATAGGTGAATTTCGAATGAAAATGCTTTTTTTATTTAAAATTTTTCATGCAACATATTTTGATCATATTCTCTTTTCCCCACATATCTTCCCTGACCTACCATGTTCTCTCTCCAGAGGCAAAGAGAAAGAAAGCAAGCGGGTGAGAAAGAAAAAAAGAAAGAAAGAAAGAAAGAAAGAAAGAAAGAAAGAAAGAAAGAGAGAAAGAGAGAAAGGAAGGAAGGAAGGAAGGAAGGAAGGAAGGAAGGAAGGAAGAGAGAAAGAGAAAAAAGCAGAAAAATTAAAACAAATAAAAAAACAACAAGACCAAAAAACGTCAAACCAAAGTAAAACAAAAAGTGCACACACATACAAACACATTCATGAACACACATACACATTCACACATATACACACACTAACACACACATGATCACACACTCATGCACACAAACATACACATACATACACACATGCACCCATCCATGCACACACACACACATGATTCTGTGTTATGTTGGCCAAGTGCTCCTGAGTATGGTGCCTGCCCTGGAGTGTAGCTGACACTCAAAGTCACTCCATCGGAGAGAACAAATTTCCCTTTCCTAGCAGGTATCCACTGCAAGTAGCTTCTTGGTTAGGAACAGAGCTTCCCTTCATCAGTACGGGATTTTTGTTCGGTTAGAATGTACACGTTGAAGGGAAATACTTTTCATGGCAGCATCTATGTACCATATGTTTCAATGATGCTCTAACATTTAGAGATGGAATATCTGTTGGAAAATCAAAGAAGTAGTTAATTATTCACAAGATGTTTCCTTCCACTCTGAATCATAGAAGATAGAACTGTTCCAGTATAAAGAAGTTTTAATTTTCACTACCAAGCACAGAGATCCCTGGTACCAGCGCCTTTTCAGCCTCATTGCTGGCCCACCCAAACTTTCATCTTCTCTCATGACCTCAAGCTTTATTCTAAATGTCTTTTTAAACTTTTTATAAACAAAGAAAAAAAGAAAATTTATAAGTTATTTGGAGTCCAAAGGAACTATCTATATAAGTACTTCAGACCGGGCGGTGGTGGCGCATGTCTTTAATCCCAGCACTTGGGAGGCAGAGGCAGGTGGATTTCTGAGTTCGAGGCCAGCCTGGTCTACAGAGTGAGTTCCAGGACAGCCAGGGCTATACAGAGAAACCCTGTCTTGAAAAACAAACAAAACAAAACAAAAAAAAAAGTACTTTAAAAGTATGTTGCCGTGAATTTATAGCAATTTTGCCCTGATGGAAGGGAAAGCCAGCAAATGAAAATATCTGCATAAACCGAATCCTTGAAAATAACAGCTGTTACAATCTCACGAGCCCTCCCAACATTAGACAATATTTCTTTCCCCACAAAAGCCGTTTTGTGCGTTAGACCAGAACATCCTCTACTTAACAAAGACTGCATGCATAATTAATGAATCCTCCCTAATCATGTCTGTAACTTTGGGTCAATAGTACCCATTAAGAAAGGAGGTGAAATACACAGGAAACCTGATTCCATTAGCTGATAGGATATGCGGCACATATGAACCTGATCCAATTAGCTGATAGTTGGAAGAGTCACACCTCATTCTGTTACTGGAATTTAAGCGTGCTTTGGAACCAACCATTTAAGTGAAACCGTTTATTGTCCTGCATACCAGATTTTCCTATGTGGTAAAGGCAAAGTAATATAAAAGAGGTGTCAGTGGCAGACCCAAACTTTTATACCAAACTCTAAACGTATAGGACTAAAGAAATTCTATTGCCACTTTAAACCATTTATATGATTTGAAATTGCAATACAATTGGTATTACTTCCTTCAGTTCTATCCCTTTCTAGAAAGTTCTTCTGGGTATTATACTGATATCACAGTGCTTGTTGGTAAATGGAGGGGAGCCGAAAGCAATACTAGATAATCTGGGGTGAATCATTACTACAAGTGTAACTATACCCAAGTGACTTACTTTCATGACACTTGAATTGAGGGCATTAGTCAGTAGGCCAACAGTACCATTAAGAAGTGCAATAAGGGGCTGGAGAGATGGCTCAACGGTTAAGAGCACTGACTGCTTCTCCAGAGGTCCTGAGTTCAATTCCCAGCAACCACGTGGTGACTCACAACAATCCGTAATCGGATTCTTCTGGTGTGTCTGAAGACAGTAACAGTGTACTCAGATACATAAAATCAATAAAGAGGAAGGAGGGGG
>NW_021621071.1:5083433-5090802 GCF_004785775.1 Grammomys surdaster
GGGGGGAGGGGGAGGGGGAGAAGTAGTCCCAACCAGAGATGAATCCCGGGGAGCCAGGCATGTTGTGTGCTACTGTGTGTAGTGGGTTGGCCTAATGCCACTTGTATTCTAATGCCAATTTGGGGTCCCCCAAGCCTGGTTATCCCCCAAAACAAGAGAGATGGTATGTAAGACACTGAGTGACCCTGTCCCCAGTTAACTGTGATTGGTAAATAAAGATACCAACAGAAAAGACATAGGTGGGTTGAGTTTTTGTGGGCTTGGGGAGAGAGGACCGTGAGGAAGAAAGGAGGAGGAAGAAGCAGCCATGGAATAAAAGAAGAATGTGCAGGAGAGAAGAGAGGAGAGCGGCCATGGGATAAAGAGAGGGGTGCATGGCCCTGAGGCTGCCCAATTGGAGCCAAGAGCAGCCCAGATGAACCATAGTAAGTCATAACTCAGGGTTATCGTTAGGAAATAGATTCTAACAGCAAAGAGGGTAGGCAGCTGCCCAGCTATTGCGCTATCTAAGGCACACTGTAAAGGCTGTGTGTGTGTGTGTGTGTGTGTGTGTGTGTGTGTGTGTGTGTGTGTGTGTTTATCTGGGAACTCAATAACCAAAGGCGAGGTAGAAACCTGGGGCTGGGATTTTTAATATTTTTTTACTACAACTGTGCCACTTTTTTTTTTTTTTTTGAGACAGGGTTTCTCTGTATAGTCCTGGCTGTCCTGGAACTCACTCTGTAGACCAGGCTGGCCTCAAACTCAGAAATCCGCCTGTCTCTGCCTCCCAAGTGCTGGGATTAAAGGCGTGCGCCACCACCACCCGGCGACTATGCCACTTCGAAAAGGTATAGCCATAGTGATTTTCCTCCAATCCTGATGGCTTCCCCCACAAGAAAACCACCATATCCCTTAGGTTATAGAATGGAAAGACTCTTCAGAAAGGCTTAATGGATTACATTACTGTCAAAGTCATCAGGCAATAGCATATATTTAAACCATTACGCTCAGTGGTTCTGTTGGTGTTTTCTTTTACGAGAAGCCTGGAGAGACGGAGGGACCCAAACACTTAGAACACTTTTTCCATCCAGCATGTGACAGGAGAGCTCTGAGTATCTCACTCAGAAAAGTGGGAATACAGAGTAATCCATTCTAATTTGTTTGCTTAGCTTGGCGTCATGAGAATAGAGTTATTCCTTGTATAATAATGGCATGAATATTATCGGGATAACCACCCACTTTCTACTTTAATTTGAGGTCTGCTCCACAGGAAGTCTTTCATACCTGGTACTGTGAATCTAGTCAAAAGCCAGTGACTGGAAAGGTCATAGACCCTACAGGGGAATTACTGCCATTGCTTTACTAAGTAGATAAGTTATCAAACTTCTATTTATACATTTATGTTTATACCCATAGATTAGTGCTCCTCTTAGCCTTGGTGAGTGAAGCTTAGGTTTTTTAAATTTTTTTTTATTTTTTAAAGATTTATTTAATGAATGTGAGTACACTGTCGCTGTCTTCAGACTCAACAGAAGAGGGTATCGGATCCCCATTACAGATGGTTGTGAGCTACCATGTGGTTGCTGGGAAATGAACTCAGGACCTCTGGAAGAGTAGTCAGTGCTCTTAACTGCTGAGCCATCTCTCCAGCCCGAGAAGCTTAGTTTTGTAGAAAACAAACAAACAAACAAAAAAACCGAACCACCTCCTAACTGGTCAAAGTGCTGAGAAGAAGTGACTTTTGAGTCCTCAGCTTTAAAAGGGACACCCGTACCAACTAGGCTCAGGGAACATCAGATATAGAAAGAACTAAAAGCCAGAGGCCATAAAATGCTGTCTTGGGAAGATGACAAAGGTGCTGGGACTCGTGAACTCACAGCAGAACAAGAGACTTAGAACCTGGTCAAGCCAGTCAACATTCCAGCACAGATAGACAGTCATAAAGCCCCAACTCTTTAGACCATTGAGGGCTTCTGGAGGATAGGGAGTCATTTCTCTTCAAGAATGGGCCCACTGGTAGATGACTGTGCTCCAGAGGATGACCCCAACCCGTGTTCATGCAGGCACTACTGAACTGAACTCAGCCAGTTAGAAAGCAAGAAAGAGGTGTGGGGAAGAAAGGTAGACAATGTCCAAGAGGAGCAGGAGAGGGGATTTTGGAGTAAGTATGCTCAAGATACATTGTATACATGTGTGAAACTGTCAACAACTCAATTTAACATAGTCTATCTAAATGTCTGTGTAGGCACACATAGACGCACAGCTGTTCCTCCTTTCCTTGTTAGCGCCTACCCTGTCAGTCGTGTTACTGTGATAACAATAACTGGGAGCAAGAACATCTGGAAGAAACACTGAGCGACACAGCAAGGAAGTTAGCAACTTGGCAACTGTTCTCATGCAACCTAAGTCGCACAGACAGGACGAAGGAGAAAGCATCAGGAAGGTACTTGTTTTCTTCACACAATTCTATGAAAACGTGTGTGTGTGTGTGTGTGTCTGTGTGTGTGTGTGTGTGTGTGTAGAGGGTTACTCATTAGGGACAATACTTACAACTGATAAAATACACTTTTTACAAAAAGGCTTGTCACAAATTTAACACAAGTGAAATGTTACTAAGGTTCGATTTTTTTTTTTACTCTGTTAGACACTGTTGCTCTCACGTAGAAGCCACTAAGAATGATCTGCCTTGGCTATAATGAATTAATGACCCGATAAAGAAACAATTAAAATAAGCTGTTTAAAAAAAGATTTTAGCATATTAAATGCAGTCTCATTTTTCCGTGACCTGATCTCATTCCTTTACTACTGTGTCTAGAATAGTCAAAGGGCAACGTCGTAGTTGGTTTGTTTATTTTTATTTACTGACTTGTATGTTAAAGCAACCTCTTTTAATAGTACACTTGATATAGGTTATGTACTGTTTGCTAGAGAGAGGAATAATAATGACAAGAAAGGCAGATGTGCTGTCATTGGTTTTGAAAGTTAATGTCTTCTATACTGCATTACGTAGATGCCTTCAGAGTTAAAATATGTAACTACTCAGAAAATGTAATTACAATAGGAAAAGGAGTCAATCTTTGTAAAACGTTGGGAGCAAATTAACTCCGGAGAGAAATAGAACTTCTGTGTGGTTAATTTGTTTCTACTCCTAAAGTAATACATATTGATTGTAGAAAATTTGAAAAATGTAGAAATGGATACAAAGGAAATAAAATCACCCAGAGGTAAACAATACTAGGATTGTGATCATTAGAGTCATGTATTATTATTACCTCATTAACAGAGTAGACATTCATTAAATTTGTCTTCCACTTTTAACTTTGGAGTGTTATTCACCATCCTTTGTTAAGAAAACACCTCTTTATACATACACACTAAAATATAAACATTTCTTCCCTCCAAGAACAATTTGGAGACCAAATTCTCTTTGTCTTAGAAAGAGAAGAGCTTATATTTATGGTTTCTAAGAGTTTGGACTAGAAACACTTGCCTGTGGCCTACAGCTTAATAGGATTTAGGACTAAAATGGAACAACAGACCACTTGGCAAAGCCAGATCTTGGGACGGTGGATTATTTAAATGGATAAAACTCTCATTTACCAGACCAACATTTTTTTTTTTTTGGTTTTTTCTGAGACAGGGTTTCTCTGTATAGTCCTGGCTGTCCTGGACCTCACTCTGTAGACCAGGCTGGCCTCGAACTCAGAAATCCACCTGCCTCTGCCTCCCAAGTGCTGGGATTGAAGGTGTGCGCCACCACCGCCTGGCCCAACATTTGTTTTTAAAGACTTCGAAATTCTTACTATGCTGTATCCACCAATAATTATCTATTATAAGATAATTTTCTTCCATCTTATTCAGGACCCTGATAACCCAACCAAATTAGTAATCTCTGCCTGTAGCTTCTCTGTCCCAAGATCAAACCGTTACTCTTTCATGGTTACTTCCCTTACTGGACTAGCAATTAACTGAGCTTTGCTTAATCTGTGTGCTGTCTTGTAAAAATGGGAGGAGTTGAGCTTGAAGTTCTGATGGATGTATAAGATCTAGAGTAAAACTGGGGTTAAGAAGATGGCTGAGGTCTGGAGAGATGGCTCAGCAGTTAAGAGCACTGACTGCTCTTCCAGAGATACTGAGTTCAATTCCCAGCAACCCACATGGTGGATCACAACTATCTGTAATGGGGATCCAATGTCCTCTTCTGGTGTGTCTGAAGACAGCTATAGAATATATATATATATTCTATAGCTTTAGAAAGAAAAGATGGCTTAGTGGTTAAGAGGCTACTCTTCTTGAGGACCCAGGTTTGATTCCCAGTACTCACATGATGGCTCACAACTATCCTAACTCCAGTTCCAGGGAATCTGACTCCCCTTTTCTGGACTTTTAGGGCACTGGGCAAGCAGATGGTGTACATATATACAAGCAGGAAACACATATACAAAATTCAAAAATAATTAAATAATACAATTTTGAAAGAGATCTATAGTAGAATAAAAGAATATGGTCTTGTAGGATTAAGAGATGAGGAAGCTTGGGGACAAGAACTCAGATAAATATTGGTGAATTGCTGAAAAGACCTGTGGTTGGGATAATTACATCTAAAAACAGAGTCTACAAAATTAGCAAGACAGAGGGTTTACAATGTCTACGAGGTTATCAGGTAAGGTGTACTATTTAGTTGAACCTCTACATGTGGATACACTTTCATTTGAGAAAAAGTTTCCCATTGCTGTATCAAGAGCATAGGACAGTTGCTCTTCAACCTGCTCACTGTAGAGAATTTGTCCCACTTAAAGAATTATGTGTGGCTGGGCGGTGGTGGCGCACGCCTTCAATCCCAGCACTTGGGAGGCAGAGGCAGGCAGATTTCTGAGTTTGAGGCCAGCCTGGTCTACAGAGTGAGTTCCAGGACAGCTAGGGCTACACAGAGAAACCCTGTCTCGAAAAACAAAAAAACAAAAACAACAACAAAAAAAAGAATTATGTGTGACTAGCTCATGGCTGAGTAGGATAGCAGGTATTTACTCCTGATTTAGTCTGTCCCATTAGGGGAACCCTCTCTTATGATCCAGAATATTTGCTAATCTAGAAAGCATTTTGTAATGTTTTCTTTTAGAATGTTTTAGGTAACTCAGAGGTTAAGAACACTGGCTACTCTTCAGAGGACCTGGGTTCAATTCCCAGTACCCACATGGTAGTTGACAGCCATCTGCAATTCTAGTTCCAGGGGATCTGAAGTCCTCTTCTATCTTCTTCAGATGCCACCTGCACATGTGCACAGACAGACACGTGGGCAAAACACCCATATACATACACGAAAAACAAATACATCTTTAAAAAAAATAATGGTCATGTCAGGCAGAGATGTAACACACCTTTAATCCCAGCAGTCAGAAGGCAGAGGCAGGCGGATTTCTGTGAGTTTGAGGCCAGCCCGGTCTACAATCAAGTTCCAGGAGAGCCAAGACTACACTGAGAAACTCTGTCTAAAAAAAAAACAAAAAACAGACCAAAAAAAGTTGTCAGATAGACAAGATGGCTCAACCAGTACCGACAACGGTCAGCAAGACAAATGAGGTGTGTTCTATCCCCAAACCCACTTGGTCAAAGAAGAGAATCAGTTAAGTTGTTCTCTGACCTCCACATTTGATCATGCACCCCTAGCCTCATGCCAATAAACACGTATAAAAAATCTTTTAATTGTTCTATTAAAAAACTGCCTGCATCCCTTAATTTATTCATTCTAGAAAACTGAAGTCTTTTATCATTTTCCTCTCTCTCCTTTTCAATTGCTAGGAAATGATTTTCAGCTGCTATTATAGACAAGAACAATACTTGTTTCTTGGCTTGTTACAAGATTGTATTTCCGTTCACAAATTCGTCACGGTGTATTACGACGCAAATGAGGTAGCCATGATCAATGGCCGTGGAACACTAACATACGATTACAGTGCTTCCCGCTTTGACTGGAAATGACAGATTGTAATTTAGATTACAGAGCTATTACAATTAATTCTAAATTGCCAGCGGTGAACACATTCAAGCCTTCTTTGCCCTTCCATTTAGTGAAGCACAAGAGAAAGCATACTGAGGAACACTGAGTCATGAGAAAAGTGTAGGCACTTGTGGAAGAAATGCAAAATCCATCGCTGTTAAAAATCAACTGTCATGTAATGCTGCTGTTCGGGATTCTTGTTCCACACTATCTCATCGATTTTATTTACACAAACTGGTGAATTTGAAGGGAACAATTGCCAGAGAGTTTATGAAAATAGTATCATTCTTTACAACGAACCAGCTTAAAATATGTCCTTCTTTACATGGGTTTTTGTCATCGAAATGTATTCTTCAGAAAGAGAATATTATGGCGCTGGTGAGATGACTAAGAGCACGGACTGCTCTTCCGGAGGTCCTGAGTTCAAATCCCAGCATCCACATGGTGGCTCACAACCATCCGTAATGAGATCTGATGCCCTCTTATGGGTGTCTGAAGACAGCTACAGTGTCATATAATAAATAAATTGAAACCTTTGGGCTGGAACGAGCAGGGGCCCGGAGTGAGTGGGGCCTAGAGCAAGCGGGGGCCAGAGCAAGCGGGAGAAAGGGAAGGGGAAAAAAGGGGGAAAAAAAGAAAGAGAGGATATTAAAAATAAATGAAGAGCCTATAGCCAAAATTACAGAACCTTTGATTAATCATCTTTTAGCAGGCAACACATAGATAACTCCATTTGTTTGCATGCTTCGGGCAGTATCAATACTGCATATTTACCCCGAATCATTACCCTGAGACCACTGGAGGTTCCTCTGAGAAAAAAATAATACGATACCATGAAACTCAGACACTCTCTTTCCAGATACCAGACTTTGCTTTATCAATCTGAAACTGCATTTCAAGAATGACTTTTTTTTTCTGCATGGGTTTGAGGCTGTCACAAAGGTGATCATTCTACGTGTGATTATCCAAAATTGCTTGGTATGCAAGCGCAGAACAAGGATTAAGTTAGCCTTTTGGTGGTGAAAAACGAACACCAGGGTGCCATTTCATAAGAATTAATGTCCAGCGGCGGCAACAATCTCCTAATGGGATTTGGGTCCTCTTTCTAAATTACTCTCAGAAAGTAATTTAAGGGTTGAGAGAACTGGTTGATAATTAACCTTTTAAAAACCTTCAAGGAAGAAGGATGGTTCCTTGATTTTCTCAGTAGCAGTCACATCCCATAAACTAGTCGTTAAGTATGTAGGTCTTCTTCTCATGTCCCTTCAAGTGTTTTGGTCCAGTTAATGGTTATGGCTACAAAAGAAAAAGAAGAAGAAGAAGAAGAAGAAGAAGAAGAAGAAGAAGAAGAAGAAGAAGAAGAAGAAGAAGAAGAAGAAGAAGAAGAAG
>NW_021621071.1:5090812-5130745 GCF_004785775.1 Grammomys surdaster
AGAAGAAGAAGAAGAAGAAGAAGAAGAAGAAGAAGAAGAAGAAGAAGTAGAAGAAGAAGAAGAGGAGAAGGAGAAGGAGAAGGAGAAGGAGAAGGAGAAGGAGAAGGAGAAGGAGAAGGAGAAGGAGAAGGAGAAGGAGAAGGAGAAGGAGAAGGAGAAGGAGAAAACAGTAACAGTGACTGTCAACGGCCCAATACTGCTAAAGAGAGCTTTAAGCAATTGTTTGAGACTCTCTTTTCCACCAGACTTGCTTTTGTTTTATACTGTAGCTATACTGGTTGGTTTCGTGTGTCAACTCGACACAAGCTGGAGTTATCACAGAGAAAGGAGCCTCCCTTGAGCAAATGCCTCCATGAGATCCAGCTGTAGGGCATTTCCTCAATTAGTGATCAATAACTGGAGGGCTCAGCCCTTGGTTAATGGTGCCATCCTGGGCTGGTGATCCTGGATGCTCTAAGAAATCAAGCTTAGAAAGCTATGTGAAGCAAGCCAGTAAGCAGCACCCCTCCATGGCCTCTGTATCAGCTCCTGCTTCCTGACCTCCTTGAGTTCCAGTCCTGACTTCCTTTGGTGATGAACAGCAATGTGGAAGTGTAAGCTGAATAAACCCTTTCCTCCCCAACTTGCTTCTTGGTGATGATGTTTGTGCAGGAATAGAAACCCTGACTAAGACAGTAGCTCACCTCATTTCTCAAGGATTACCTATTTTACTTATCTTCAACCTTGGCTGTTGTTGAAGTCTGGTCCCTGACCCCCAGAATAGCTATAGCCATTTTGTTTCATGTCCACCAGCTATTTCATATTGCTGCTGTAATATGCCTGCCAGTCATCAATACGGAAAAATAACTTGACTCAGAGCAGGGTCATGGTGACCAGATACCCTGTTATGGTCTGCATGTTATGAGGTTTGTTAATCTTAAGAAATTCCACAATTATAAGCTTCACATAGGACCTGTCAAATTTAATGTCAATATGAACTGTTCTGTCTAAAATGGCACGAGTCAAGGCCGACCACCAGGCAGCACCTTTAACACCTGTGTATGAGCTCTTTGTGTTGTTTTTTTTTTCCAGTTTTAGCCTTATAAGCTGGCCCTGAGAAATGTCCAGCATGCATTTTTTTTTTTTTTTTGAGGCAGGGTTTCTCTGTGTAGTTCTGGCTGTCCTGGAACTCACTCTGAAGACCAGGCTGGCCTCGAACTCAGAAATCCGCCTGCCTCTGCCTCCCAGGTGCTGGGATTAAAGGTGTGCGCCACCACCGCCCGGCCAGCGTGCAATTTTTAACTGCTGCCATGATCAATCAGTCTTCCGGTATGTGCTCAATAAGCCATCCCTGTTTGAGATTGAGGTTCATCTGGTTTGTGGGGTGATTCCTGAACCCCAACAGCTGCAAATTAGGATCAGCTGAAAAATGTATAAACTATATACAGGTTTTGTTTCTAGTCTTACCCAGTACTTCTGGGAGTCGGGCACCAATACCAGTCTAGAAACTTTGACTCTAGAAGGCCAGTGTGTGGCCCAGTGCACCACAGATCTACCTGGCCCAAATGACTCCAGTGCACACTCCGCACTGAGAACTGTGCCCTGTGCTCTGTGGGTGCACTTCTTTCCTTCACCATCTTTGGCTTATATGGTCATTTGGAACTTACTTTAGCCGTAGAACTCTTGAAGAGATTCTAAGAAACGACATAACTTAAATTGATTAACCGTTACTTTAGACACCTCAAACCTTCCTTTTCTCAAACTCCATTTGTGGGCTTGTCGGAACTCTGGAGTTACACTGAATTTTAAAACCACTCCTTATGCCTCTCAAGTTATTAAAGCAGTGAGTGATAGCTATTCTTGATTGTCAGCTTGCAACTTGATTACATCTGGAATTAACTAAAGCCCAAAATGGCTGGGCACGCTTGTGAGGGATTTTCTTTTTCTTAGTAAAATAATTTGAAATGGGAAGAACTGTAGAAGTCTGTATGGAAGCTTTGCCTCTCAGATAAAGCTGACTGGCCTATAGCTGAGGCAGGAAATAGGAGGTGGAAGTTCCGATAGGAAGAAAGGATGCTGGGACAGAGTCAGGTCAAGTGCAGAGAATTGGGAATCCTAAGGGTGATAGATATACAGAACCTGAGGAGCAGTAACCAACCCCATAACAGAACTTAGATTAGAATAAATGGGGTAATAATTTATGGGCTAGCCTGGGAATATGCCTTGCTATATGGCCTAGGTATTTGTTCAAAGAACCGCTTCTAATCTGGATCTTTGTGGTGGGAAGAACCATTTTTAATCTGGGCCACACCTTCTGAGAGAAGCCTATAACAGATATGGAAGAAGGAAGCTTGCTTTTCCCTTTGGCTACTTGCTCTTGCTGCCAAAATCAAGTCCATCCCTTCACTGGCATTAGAGTTTACTTCTTCATGATTCTGATGTATACCAAAGGCCATCTGAGACACCCAGCTTTGTGGACTGAGCAACTACTGAATTCATTCTTGGATTTTCTATTGGTGGACAGCCATTGTTGGACTAGCTGGACCACAACATGTAAGCCATTCTAATAAATCATATATATATCAGACGTGTGTGTGTGTGTGTGTGTGTGTGTGTGTATTCAATATATAAGTTCTATTCCTCTAGAGAACCCAGATTAATATAGATACGTGACACCAGAAGGGATTCTGGAATTTTTTAGTATCTGGAATAGGCTTTACAATTTGCCAACACCTACAGTTAAGGAAGTTACTGAAGTCTTTCCTGGGAACTTGGAGAGTACTGAAAGCCCATGCATGGTACGAACTATTTTACAAACTTAAGGAAACAAAGACATTTGATTATCCTGATTTACCAATTATGAGAGACAACAGATTGAGGGATTCTGTGTGTAAAACTTTTGACAGTTTGTAGAAAAATAAGGAAGATGCTGATGATGCTGATGCTGGGTGATTTGGTCCTAGCATCTCTGGATAAATTGACATAGGAAGAGAATGAGCTCTGTGATCAAATTAATCTACTTCTACCATTTCAGAACAGAGTAAAACTGACAGGCATCAGATGTGCCCACACAATCTAAACTGCCCTGGAAGAGCATCAACTTTGCAGCAGCTACCGAGCTAAAGCTGTGGAAAATCAAACCGAAGTCTTCATTATAAGTCGGCTGAATTACAGCACATATTCAAGTTCCCGCCTTGGAGGGTGTGCGTGGTTAAAGGAAGGGCATTAACTGGTGAAATGGGATTCTGTAACTTGGCATGAAGATGTGCCATGAACTTGGAACCTCAGGTTCTCAAGGGTTTATTGCACCCAAGGAAATCTCCACCCTCAGCAGATGTACTCCTACCCACTGAAATACTGCTTTCCCCACCTTTGATTAAGGAAATTAATCCTTCATTGTCTGCTAAACCAGGAGTGTCTTTCTCTGAAGGAGATGCCAGCCAACTCAATATTAATATCCCTCACAACCCCCCAACAGTTGCGTCTAGACCTATAACCAGACTTAAGGAGTCCATCTTTTTAAAAACTAAATATAATCCTAAATTCTACTTTGATGAATGAGGTGCTCATCCTCCATGTCATTTTCAAATGTCATCAAAATGCTAACATCTACACGTCTTTCAGAAGTGAGTAAAAGCTAGGCAAATATTCAAGGGAATACAGACAGGAAGCAGCTGTTTGAAATGTCTAGAAAAAAGGCTAAGGCTGTATGGATTCTGCCCTCACCAACCCCCACGCTGAGACACCATCCTGCAGAGCAATGTAAGCCTCTCTCAAGCCTTCTGCACATGCTCTTTTATAACTTCAGCAAGTCATTCTTCCCTGTCCCTTACAGCCCTTGAATGACATATTGACTGTGTGACACTTCCAACTCTTGTTTGTTTGGTTGGTTTTATCAAGATAGAGTTTCTCTGTGTGACAGCTCTGGCTATTCTGAAACTCACTTTGTAGATCAGGCTGACCTCAAACCCACAGAGTTCTGCCTACCTCCCGGTGCTGGGATTAAAGGCATGTGCCACCATGCTGGGCCTCACTTTCAACTCTTAAAGGAGGCATACATTTCCAAATGCACCAATTTGAAGATTAAAACCAAGCCATTAAAATCTGGCCATTGTTCATGGTGGTGTACACCTTTAATCCCAGCACTTGGGAGGCAGAGGCAGGCGGATTTCTGAGTTTGAGGCCAGCCTGGTCTCTACAGAGTGAGTTCCAGGACAGCCAGGGCTACACAGAGAAACCCTGTCTCAAAAAACCAAAAAAAAAAAAAAAAAAAAAAAAAAAAAAAAAAAAAAAAAAAAAAACCCAAGCCGTTGAGGGCAGATAACTGGAGATTTGGAGTTCTGACTGAAGAGTTCATAGTGCCACCAGAATGACTTGTCTCTGCAGTTCTGAAATGAAACATGTAGCAGACGTCCCAACTACTTAATTGAAGAGGTTCGTGTCTATCCATAGGGTTCAGTACCTGGGATTACAAATCAATGTGATTTTTTTTTCCTGCTGTTTTCCTAATGGTTCACTGTCTAGCCCGGGGCTCTTATTAGCATTTCCTGGTGTGTCCATTGAAATGTCTTAACAGTTCTTTCAACTTTACATATTGTTGGGGTACACTGAATATAGGTGTGTCTCTGTCCTTCCTCACCTGCCTAAGGCATTCTATGGTTGGCTTTAATAAAGCAAGAGAAGGCGGGACTTCTGGGCTGAGAGAGGGGTCTCTGGGAGAAGAATCGGAGAGGAGGATTTAGTAACAGGACATAGGAAGAAACAGGAGCCTAGATGAGAGAGAGAGAGAGAGAGAGAGAGAGAGAGAACGGGCCAAGTGGCAGTTGTGAACTATAATACTGAGTTAATTAAACTAAAGATCACTGAGAGGTAGCCTTGCTAGAGTCCTCCACTTTTATAAATTATAATAAGTCTCTTGTCACTATTTGGGAGCTATGGGGTGGAGGGTCCAAGAAAGTCTGGCAATAACATGTACTGTGATTAGCCTAGAACATCCTATTGAAAGTGTCAAATTATCGATGTTCCTATTTCGAGCCGAGCACCCCAGACTGTTATTCACTGGATCTACCAGCTGTGCGTTCTGCATTCGTCATCATCCACAGCAAAGAGAAGAAGCCTCCCTGTTGTGAGCTGAGAGATGGATTTATCTGTGGGTATAAACAACATGGGGAGGCTAGACATGACGGCACGCCTCTGATGCCGGCACTTGGGAGGCAGAGTCAAGATCTCTGTGAGCTCAAGGTTATAGTGAGGACAGCCAGGACTACAAAATGATAGATCATATATATATATATATATATATATATAAAAGGAAACAACCACTACAATGTAGGACAGTTTATTAATATGTCTATGTAGCTGAGTAACAGTATAGGGTTTTCCCTAGGACCTATGACAGCTGGTCACAGTCTTTTTTTTTTTTTTTTGGTTTTTCGAGACAGGGTTTCTCTGTGTAGCCCTGGCTGTCCTGGAACTCACTCTGTAGACCAGGCTAGCCTCGAACTCTCGAACTCAGAAATCTGCCTGCCTCTGCCTCCCAAGTGCTGGGATCAAAGGCGTGCGCCACCACCGCCCAGCTCCTGCTGGACACAGTCTTTACCCAGTTAAGAAGTACTAGGCATGAGTTACCTCTCATGCAGCCTTAAATTTCCCTGGAAAGTCACTGGTTACTCCCATGCCATTTTTGCCACAGTTGCACCACTGGGCAGGGCACTCATCACTGTAGTTCACAGGGCCCACAACTGGCTAAGGTTCTGATTGCTCTTCCCGCCTGGTGGCACGCACAGAACATTCCAGCGCTGTGAAGCTAGCTAGTAAAGATGACGATTCCAGGTCAGTACCTACTTGGCTTTTCCGTGCTCTGTCATACAAAGTTGCTTACCATCAAGTTCGGGAGAGTAACCCGACGCAGTAACAACAGTCTGTAAGGTTTGGAGGAGGGGGGTCTGTGACCTCATTGGCCAACACCTTGAAAAGATGTAGCACACTTGGCACTGGCCTTGAACTTGCTATCATCCAAAGCCCAATCTAAACAAGTCAGCCTCAGGCCACATACCAAAAATAAACAATCTAGGCTTTTGCTAGCTTAGCACCTACAACTAAAACCTAATCTCCTAATGCTGAAGAATTATTCATATCAATTGTCCAGTTAAGGAACACATTCAGGTTGCAAAAGAGCAATATGACTCAATAGAGTTGTAGCCCTGCTTTTTCCAAGATGAAACATTCCCCCACCCAGGTGATTGACAGTCCTCCCAGGGTCTTATTCTTACCAGTTTTTCTCCTTAGAAGACTTACGCATTTTGAAAGATTTAATGAGATCATTAAAATAATTTACTGTTTTTCAATGAGTAAGAACGAAGGTGAGCAAGTTCTCAGTAACTAGCTCCTAGAAGGCATTAAAAAACAAAACGAAACGAAACAAAACTATTGTTACTGCAGTTCCTCACCCAAAGAACAAACACTTGCATTCTCTTGTGGCAAGTATTGTATGCACCGAGCCATCCCCTCAGCTCCTTAAAGATATTAATATATATAAATATATATTACATATTAATATTATATATTGTTATATATAATAACATATATATTACAGTATAATAAAGGTGAATCACAAGGTGCTGAATTGTTAAGTTCTTGGTAAGCGAGACACTTACTCTATCTTCATGTGTTCAGTGAGGAGTCATCATGGAAGATACCCAACATCAACCTCAGGCCTCTACAAGACCCACCCACACGTGTAAACACACATGTAAATATGCACATACACGATGTCACTGTAAAAAAAATGAGCAGAGAAGTCCAAGGGCTTGTTAAACTAGTTCTGATCTATACCTTCAATTTCAGGTAGGAAAGAGATATCCATATTTTAAATTAGAGAATACATTTAGAAATATACAAATTCTCCCAAGTTACAATCTCCAGAAGGGGCTACTGAACTCAGGAGTGGATTGAATTCTGTGGCAATAACAAAGAAATATCTTATTTTTTAAAAATATATATATATATATATATATATATATATATATATATATATATATATCAAATTTATTTTTATTTTATGTTCATTGCTGTTTTGCCTGTGTGAGGGTGTCAGAAGCCCTGGAACTGGAACAGTTGTGAGCTTTCATATGGGTGCTGGGAATCAAACCCAGGTCCTCTGGAAGAGCAGCCAGTGCTCTTAATTGCTAAGCCATCTCTCCAGTCCAAGAAACATCTTTTAAAAACAGAATAAAACAAAGCAAAGAAACAATCCCCCCCCCCATGGCTGTTTTTGTTCTTGAGCTGGAGACTCATGCAGTTCTAGTTGGTCTTGAACACTAAAGAGTAAGAGTAGCTTTGAAATTCTGATCCTGACTGTCAAGATGGCTTGGACGTGGGGGTGCGGGTGATGACACTGTCGCCCAAGCCTGATGACCTGAGTTCAGTCCCCAGTACTCACATGGCGAAAGGCAAGGTCTTGTGCAGGTCATTCTCTGACCTCCACATGGACACCGTCGTGTGTGTGTGTGTGTGTGTGTGTGTGCAAGCACACGCATGTATATGTGTGGACACTTGTGCACAATTAAAATAAAAACTCTGAACCTCTTGCTCCATATCTCAAGTGTGCTGGGATTACAGATGTGTGCTGCCATGCCTAGTTTAAATGATACTGGGGTCAAACCCAGGACAATGTATATGCTAAGCAAGCACTTTACTACTGGACCATATAACACCTGCTTCTGTCTTTTGAGACAGGCTGGTCTTGGACTCAGAGCAGTCTTCCACCTTCCTGCTATGATTAGTGTACTGCTGTACCTGGCTGGAATTTTTTTTTTTTTTTTTTTTTTGGTTTTTCCGAGACAGGGTTTCTCTGTGTAGCCTTGGCTGTCCTGGTACTCACTCTGTAGACCAGGCTGGCCTCGAACTCAGAAATCTGCCTGCCTCTGCCTCCCAAGTGCTGGGATTAAAGGCGTGCGCCACCACCGCCCAGCCTGGCTGGATTTTTTAAAGTTGTGTTTCTTCTAGGTTTAAAAAGAACCCACAAAATTAAGATGAAACTGATATTTAAACAAGCAAGATAGTTGTTTCCTTACTGTAGCCACAAAATTTGGGAAAGCCATTGGAACCGAGGATGACTACCCTCTTGAATCTAGAAAATGACTTTATTCTAATGTCTCAAAGAGTATTGTCTGCAGGGCTTCAAAAGCCAACACTTTTCCCGGAACTGAATGTTGGGGTGAATACCTATGATCCCAGCACTCAGGCAGAGGACACTGAGACCATAATCAAACAGAAAAAAAATCTGTCTATCTTTACCTCGAATTTGTGATCAGTTTTACTATTATTCTATTTATTACCGTCCCCAAAAGGTTGGTACATTTTCATCTCATAGAATGTCAGTACAGGTCCATGGATGACCTCATATCCACAGACGTCTATCTCAGACCATGAATAATGGTTTTAAATTCCGTCTAAAACAAGGAGAAAGGAAATGAATTTGGCCGAGTCCCTTCTTGTATGTACACTACACACAGGGCAGGCATTTAAGTGAAAGGGGCAGGAGTCAGGTTAGTTGGATCTTTAAACATCTTTAGCAGGATACAAGGAATAGCCATTGTCACGCACCTGCTCTCGGAGTTTCCACTAAACAATACATTTGCTTTTTCTTGAGCACACACATTGTGTCTAATGCTCATGTGACCCATGTGACCCATAGCCTTGTCAACCACCGTGCTCCCTCAGAAGGAAAAGCAAGTGTAACCCAGACTGAACTGACACAGGTGCATAGTTCACAGACACACTCTCCTTACCCAACTGTTTCCACAGGGAATGACACCAACTCTGACTTTGTTTTTCCAGAATACTTTTAAAACTTGACTTACATGAAACATCCTGAGAATCGGGTAAGTAAACTTTGAATTCCTGAGGTGCCACTGGTAACTTTTTTCCGAAAGCACAGCTCCCGTTGGCTTTCAGGAAGCTGGTCGGGTAAGGGTGGGATTGGACATCGGGTAGAAGCCACACTCAGGAAATCAACGTTATAAAAGTTAAGTATAGAAGATAGAAATGTGAGACAAGCCAACCAAACCATCTATTACTTCTTAGAGGTAAGAAGATGGAAAGGAAATCTTAAGAGATGGCTTTTGCCTTTTACTTTGTATTAAAGGCACGGGTCAAACAGAAGTAGAAATGGGGGTAGCGTGAAGCTCTACTTCAGGAGCGCTAAGTCATACACTTGTCTTCGCTTACCTTCTACTCTTCCCCCATCAACTATACTTTTCCTTTTCCCCTTCAAATAAAACCATATTCCAAGGCCCAAAATCATGAACTGCAACTAAGTTGTAAGCAGTTTCTAGTTTCCTGATTCACACGCTTAAAGGAAACACTCTGAGTAGCCACTTCCATTCAAATCATATGCTAATGGGATTCTTTTGAGGAGGGTTTCTGAGAGTCAGAAGCTATTGAAAAAATATATAAACAAGCATCCAAAGAGGTGTGGGAGAAAATGAGAGAAAGCGAGAGTTGGAGAGATGGCTCAGTGGTTAAAGGGACGCACGTCCAAGGGTCTGGGGTTTAGTTCCCAGCACCACATAGTGGTTCATAAGCACCTGCAACTCCAGTCCCAGGGGATTTGAAGCATCTGGCATCTGAAGGCATGCCGGTATGAACGTGGTGCAGACCCATGTGCAGGCAAAATACTCATACACATAAAATAAGTTTTAAAAAATGAAAACATCATTTACTGAAGATTACTGAAGGCATACTGGTAAGAGAAAAAAAACCAAATTGCAAAATATATGTATAGTAAATAAATATGCATTTAAACACATAGCTAAATAGCATCCGGGTGTATACTAACCAGCAGCAGTTACCACTTGGGAGTGGGTATCAGCGGTTCTTCGACATTAGCTCTGGTTATTTTTGTCACTTAAATCCTACCATTTACAAAACTAAATATAAGACCAGGAATTCTTACATTTCTAGTATATATTCGTATATATTATAAAACAACTTTGGAGTTTTTATCTTGCTCCTCACCATTCATTGGTCTTCCCCTGTTGAAACGGAAGTAAAGCAAGCACTTGGGCTTGATGGAGAGCCAGAAATATCAAAATTAAAAGAACTGGTACACTGGAAACAACGGCCGTTTAAAGCCTACCTCCATCATGTAGCCTTCAGGGAATGGAGGGCCGAGGAAGGGTATCACACAGCCAGGTTGGCTGTTCTAGGTAAGGACCCGGGTCTGATTCCCAGCACCCACACAATTCCCACCACTGGTTACCATCTGTAACTCCAGTTCCAGAGCTGACACCCTCTTTTGACCTGCATAGGCACCAGGCATGCATGCGGTACAGGGACATACATGCAGGCAAACCACTCGTTCGCATTTGAAAACAAACTTCAAAAGAGAACGAGAACGAGGTATGTGGCAAGACGGCTCAGAGTAGGCCTGACTGCATGGGTTTGTTCTCCAGACCCCATCGTGGAAGGAGAGGACTGATTCCTACACATGTGCTTTGGCGCACTGGTGTCCACAAAAAATATACACAAAACAAGCAGATAAATGCAAGAATACTGAAAAAAAAAACAAAAACAAACAAACAAACAGCTGTAGAGCTGGATCACAGGGCTTTTCCACAAAGATGGTACACACATCCTGCCTAAGGAAAGCGATGTTCAGGGTCTATCAAAGTCAAAAGTACCAGTTTAGAAGACACGCATTTCTGCTTGAAACAGGGACCGCTTGAAAGAATTCATAAGTTGGGGGTTACAGATGCTCAGCTGAAGCACTGGTCGAGCATACACAGAACTCCAGGTCTGATTCCTCCTCAGTGGCACACAAACTGCGTATGTGGTGCATAGCGTTCAAGAGGTCCAGGCAGGAAGATCCGGAGGAACCCAAGATCACCCTCAGTGACACAGAAAGTTTAGGGCAACTTTTTTTTTTTACTTCACTATTATAATGCTAAAATGCAATCAGAAAAATTATGCTCAAATTTGTAATTCACTGGCTTTCTTAAAAAAGAGAAAGGCCGCCAGGTAGTGGTGGTGCACGCCTTTAATCCCAGCACTTGGGAGGCAGAGGCAGGTGGATTTCTGAGTTTGAGGCCAGCCTGTTCTACAGAGTGAGTTCCAGGACAGCCAGAGCTACACAGAGAAACCCTGTCTCGAAAAACCAAAAAAAAAAAAAAAAAAAAAAAGAGAGAGAGAGAGAGAGAGAAAGGCCATCCAATCCAAGACATAAATGTAGCATGGGTGGTCCATACACCAAATGCATCACTCTGTTACAGGTGTTAATGAACAATAGCAACATTGTAGCATATGCTGAAACCAAGTACATGCAACTCAGTGAATTAGCGCTTTAATTATGGAAACCCAGGCAATGCATTTTGTAACTTAGGAAAGTATGTAAAGATCTACTCAGGCAGTCCCTTTGGACTCTTCTGAGTCTCTTTTCCATCTTCCTATTGCTCACTACTATCTACAGCCTTTCCTAGACAGTCTCTAGATTCAGAATGGTCACAAAGAAGTCAAAAGAAAAGGAACAAAGCAAACTGCAAGTAGTTTCAAGTAGTCAATAACATAATTTACCTTTGCAAATGCCACGCACATCATCTACAAGTAAATACTGAAGACTCATGGTGTAGAAGCCTGACAGCATTTATAAAACAGAAAATGATAAACTATATACTAAAAGAAATGGTATCACAATCTACTTTTTTAAACGCTCTAATTATTTGGCACATAATGTGTATCTTGCCTTATCTAGAAACTTCAATGATTGCAATGTATTTGTCAACATGATTATAAACATTGTTGGGGTATAGAGTTCTATTTCCTCAACTTTATCTTGCATTACTGGAAACTAAAGTAGAGAGAGTAGGGAGGAAGGGAGGAGGGGAAGGGATGGAGGGAAGGGGAGAGAGAGAAAAAGAAAGAGGGAGGGAGGGGGAAGAAACATTATTGTTCTCTAACACCAAGAAAAATAAAATTAAACTAAAAAAAAGAAAAGCAATAATTTATAGAGCTAATATGTAAAAAAAAAAGATAACGATACAGTAACAATCATGATTTTAGGGTATTCTTAGGAGACACTACAAACACAACAGGCATGTATTTCATAGAACATGGTACTCTTTTCTTTTCAGATTAGTTTACCCCCAAATGGTTGCTGAATACATTTTAAAAAGCATTCTTCTTCTTCCATAATCATAGAGCAAACCAAGCAGCAGGATACCGATTACAGAAACAGTGACTGATTACTTTAACAATGATCGCAATGGGTGTCTTGGACCAGCTTTAAGAGATAGGACAGGTAGGTATACTTGTGGAGAGGTTCCCCCACTCCCACCCTCAGCATGTTTTGTGCCTTTTCCTGGGAGCACAGCTGTTAAGAATGCAGAGACGTAACAGAAGGAAGACAGTACCAGGAAAACCCTACCATCACTCAGTCTGCCATCGCTGTGTCTTCCCTCATACATGCCCTCGGCAGCCGGTCCTGGCCAGTTTCCTTTTGCCTCATTTGACTTAAAATCTCCCATGCTCCATAGCACAGCAGGTACGCCGTATCGCTTATCTCTGTTATTGAATCAGCAAGGATCACAGAGTGAGAGGGGGAGGGGGTGTGTTGGGGTAAAGGACAACATGGAGGACGGTTTCTACCCCAGCAACGATTACCCGCGACTGCACAGCAGAGGTGCCTATGTGAAACTGATACAACTGCACGTGAAAAACTCCAGTCCAGCCCTCCAATGGTCAAGTTTAATGTATTTTAATTTCATCTCTAGTTTAGAAAGCAGTATTCTATTCCAGTGAGGAGACTGTATTTCCTATCTCCAACAGGACTATTGACAGCAGTCTTTACTCTTGAAAAGGCTGGAGGGTAGGAACACATTTTCCAGTGACCCATGCTTCCTGCTGCCCTTTAAGCCCATGCGTGGACACCAACGCCACAAGGAACCGAGGGTGGCACAGTACAGTCATCTCGTAATGGCACACAACTGTGGCTCATTCTCCTGACTCTTTTCTACTCTAACCGTCATTAGGCACACAGCAAAGAGGTCAGCATTTTTAATTTGGCAAGGTCAGTAAGTAAGTATGCAAATCTAAAGGGAGGGCTCAGAGAACACTCAGAGAACACAAAGCTAAGTTCAGTTCCTAGAGTTTAGACAGTAAGGGGGAAGCCGTTCACCTTTCAACCTATTTGAGAAGGTTTAAGCTACTCCTACGACTCCGGTAGCATTCGCTCAGTGCTCATCACCTCCTTGTACCTTCAGAGACGCTTACGAACTGCAGTACTGTATTCTACTTCCTACAAGAAGGAAATCCAGGGACCATTCCATCTTATCTTACACGCATTTACTAGTTTTCCAAGCATGACAGAAATGGGAAAATATGTATATATTTGAACAAGAACAATTTATGTTAGTTTCCACAATGTTTTTTTTTTCTTTTCTGTGAGCAGTGCCTGATTGTTTCCTACATGAACAAATTTCAGTCCAATGCTAAAGAAAAAAAAATCTAATGTGGGACTAACTGCAAAATAAACAAGATTATGATTTTATAATAAAATCTTTCCAGTGTTTGCTGTAACAGTGTTACAAAATGCTTCTTCCCATAGAGACTCAAGAAAACTCTTATAAAATGAAATACAGCTTTCTATATTCATTTCTGACAAGCAATAACCAATAAAATGTCCTCACAAGGGACCCAGGAATGCCGCCTCCAGAGCATACAGTACCACTCACGTCCTGCATGAATGAATAAGCCTTGGTCAGAGGCTACAACGGGAGCCCTCTTGTCAGGCCAGGGAGCCCATCTCCTGCAAAGTCTGACAGAAGACTGGAGTTGATGCAGAAATGAAACTTGGCAAGCATCACTCAGATTCTTCTAAGGTAACCATTCTAAAACAACATTGGCAGAAGGAATCTTGTTTAATAATAATAAAAAGGCAAAGGCTGCTTTTGGATTACTGGGACATACAGAGGCAAAAAAAAAAAAAAAAGGAAAAGAAAAAAAGAAAAGACAAAGAAACAGAAAAAGGGAAGGGGAAAGTGACAACAGCAGTAAGTCAGGTAAAGTATGTGTATATTGAAGTGCACGCTTTCCTGTGAAGACAAGTGAAGGGCGGACGATGAACGTTATAACAAAGTCGAAAGCTTAGGTGTTATCACTAACGGTTAATTCACCTTACAGTCCTCAATAAGACAATTGTACATATTTTTGCACCTTGCGCTTGTAAAAGCAGATAAAATATTTAATATGTAATTTACAATGTATTTTACCAGCTCAGCATACAGGATGTTTATAGATTATATCAAAGTAGTAGTAGACAGTTAGGGGCCTGTGCAAACCCTGCAAAAATAGAACTTCACGTATCTGCTAATCAAAAAACAAAAACAAAAACAGTATGCTGTTTAGAAGTGATTCAATTCAAACTACCACAAAATACAAAGGACTGCAAAAATGTATACCATTCCAACATCATATATAAGTTATTAAATAAAGATCTGATTTAAAAGAATATAAATGAAGCCTTTAAGTAGGTCTTTTCTACATGCATATTATTCCTCATTAAAGAAAAAAAATATGTAAAAAGGCCATTGGTAATTGCTTTGTTAACATTTGTAGAAAATGCCAATTCTCTGGTCACAAACTCCACTAAGTTTAGCACTTAAGGTCTCTGCAGTGTTATAAACGTAATTGAAAATACTGTTAATTCTCTAACTCCATTGGTAAAATGATGTGACTTGGAATATGGCAGTCTTCATGTTGAGGGCAATGATCCACAGTTCTGTTTTGTTTTGAGTTTCCCAGGCGTGAGCAGTTATCCGGAGGAACAGCACCCTCCGCTGCCGCTCTGAGCTTGAGGCTCGTCGTCGATGATCTGTACGCCTCGTCTCGCAGCCCCGGCCTGACTCGAGCCATTGCCTTTTGCCCTCTCATCCACCTGGGCTGTTTCTATCATTCCTGAAACAGAGAGCAAAGTTGAGCGGACCACACCCTGGGGTCTCTCTCTCTCCAATTTCAAGCCAGCTGGTAGAGCTGACTTCACATCAACAGTCTCAATGGCACACACTGAATGCTATGACAACTCAAGAAGACAGCTTTAAATCTAGAATGTACACAGTAGGACACTGAGTGCTATGATAGCCACAAAGAGAGTAACAGAGGAGAAGAGCTACTTTTATGTTTGAATAAACACTCGTGTACACCAGTATAATCCTCGAGAGTTTCCAAAACTATCAAAAATAGGTAAAGTTCAACTTGTTTCTAATGCCAGGAGATTAAATTTAGGGTACAGGACTTATTTAAGAAAATGATATTTGGGGGCTAGAGAGATGGTTCAGCAGTTAAAACCACTGACTATTCTTCCAGAGGTCCTAAGTTCAATTCCCAGCAACCACATAGTGGCTCATAAGCATCTGCAATGGGATCTGATGCTCTCTTCTGGTGTGTCTGAAGACAGCGACAGTATACTCACATACATACATAGGAAAAACCAGTGTTTGAGGGGCTGGAGAGATGACTCAGTGGTTACCAGTGTACACTGCTCCTACAGCAGAACCAGCGCCCACATCGGGAAGCTACCAACCGCCCTGGCTTCCTCCAACACGTACATTCATATGCACATCCCTATACAGACACACAGGCAAACACCTGTAATTAATGTAATATGTGTATTATATGATAAAGCCGATAGTATCTGAAAGATTAAAAACTTTAAGGGGTGGAGAAATGGTACAGCAGTTACAGTGCAGGACTTGAGTTTGAACACCATTTGAAGAGACAGTATCCCAGCAGAGGCCTCCTTGGCTTCAAAGAGGATGGAGACAGGAGGATGGCTTAGCTTGCTTGTGTAGCCTCATGGACTCAGAAGAAAGGGAAGGAAAGGTCAGCCATTGGCCTCCTTTGGCTTCCTTGTGCACACACAAACTCACACAGACACATACACAATAATAAATCTTTAAAAAACAAGGTGGAAACTTTTATGTATGCATGTAAAAGAGAGAGAAATATCGGTGTGTGTGGTGCATAGTATCAAACTACATGAGTCGGGTACAGTGGTCCAAGCACTGAGGAGCCAAAGGCTGGAGGATTTCTGTGAGTCCCATGCTGGCCAGAAAACCAAACAAAGTGACACAACAGGACATCAAGCCCACATGAACATGACAGTGAGCAGCTGGATAGCAGGTGCCTGCAATCCCATTACTTAGGAGGTAGAGGCAGTAGGATTGAGTTCAAAGACAGCCTCTGCTACATATAGAGTTCAAGGCTAACCTGGGCTAAGTGAGATTCTATCTCATACAAGTGGGAGGGAGGAAGATGGGGAGGGAATTTTGTGATTTTTGGCTTAAAGATTTTTCTCTGTGTGTCTTTCTCTGTCTCTTCTCTCTCTTTGGCTTTTCTAGATAGGGCTTCTCTGTGTACTGCTGGCTGTCCTGGAGTTCATTTTGTAGACCAGGCTAGCCTGAAACTCACAGCTCTATCTGCCTTTGCCTTCTAAATGGTGGGATTAAAGGCGTGTGCCACCACAGCCAGACAAGATTTCTTAATTAATTTCTTAATTAATGAAGTCACAACTTCATTAATAAATAAATATATAAAAAATGAAAACAAAAAAATCACCGGGCAGTGGTGGCGCACGCCTTCAATCCCAGCACTTGGGAGGCAGAGGCAGGTAGATTTCTGAGTTTGAGGCCAGCCTGGTCTACAGAGTGAGTTCCAGGACAGCCAAGGCTATACAGAGAAACGCTGTCTCAAAAAACCAAAAAAAAAAAAAAAGAAAGCAAAAAAATCTGCCAGGCGGTAGTGTAGCCTTTGATCCCAGCATACAGGAGGCAGAGGCAGGCAGATCTCTGAGTTCCAGACCACCAGGTCAACCTAGTGTACTTACAGAAAAGCACCTTCCTTACCAACTGAGCGATCTCCTCAGGCCCCTGAATGTATTTTAATACACAAATTGTCCTTGCTTTTTAAAAAAGTCACATAGACATTTTAAATACATTAGCACACATGAAACAAGTGACTTCCAAACCATTAGTTATTGCTTAAGAAAGACAAAAGTCTCAAGAGTTTAAAACAATACTTTTTTTCTGAGGCAGGGTCTGGATCTCGCTATGTAGACCAGGCTAACCTCAAACTCAGAAGTCCTCCTGCCTCAGCCTTCGGATTGCTGGCATAAAGGTGTGTGTCACTATTCCTGGCTAGAAACATTAATAACAGTTTTTAAAAAGCCATTTTTAAATATACTAATGTGTGTATACGTACTTTTACAAAGGTCAAGGAAGAGTTCCTCAATGCCTTTGTTTTGTTTGGCGGAAGTATGATAATGCTTTGCTCCCACAGACTCTGCATACCTTAACAAAGGAAACAAAGAGTCATTCACATGAGCTTTCTGCAACAGCGATTGTAGTGACTACATTTACTTTATTGACTTAGTAACTTACCCAGGTTTAGTCACACTAGGTTATTTAGCTATTTAATTTCTCTATATATTGAACCAAATTTAGAAAGAAAAAACATTAAAAGGATTGAAATTTATATACACTAATTTGGAACGCAAATACCTTAGAAGTCTTTGTGATCCCTTACATTTAGTCTTGACAGCTCTCCTCCACATGGTCTCTAATTTTTAGTGAAATCAAGAGAAATTGCAAGAGAAATACCTTACTCTTGCCAGCTGCCCAGCACTCTGAAGTGCAAATATGCTCCCTGAGAACAAGTGTTCAATCCTCCTTAAGGGTGTGTGTACGTGAGCCATCAAAGTGCACAGTAAGGGTACTCCCACTGGGGAGCACTGCCATCGGGGAGCATGACACTTACGATTCTGCTTCTTGAATGGAGACGTGTCTCTCCTTTTCCAAGTCTATTTTATTACCTAATGTGAAAAAAGGAAACACTATCGTTAATACTAATTTAGTTTTAATAAAATTAGACAATCCTAAATATATAATTGTGACTAATTATTTGAAAAATAACAGTACTCTCCATCAGCCTTCCAAATGTCTCATCACAGAGAGGTGAGAGCTGTCTACAATCTCACCTCCTGCACACAGTCAGTGTAATACCACGTGACCTCTCATCTCTTGCACACAGTCAGTACAGGACCACGTGAACTCTCACCTCCTGCACACAGTTAGTGTAGCTATCACGTGAACTTTCAGCCTGTCAGAGGCAAACACTCTCTCTTCCACAGAGACCAGAAGCCACAGCAGGGGCTAATATTCACTAGAAAGTATAGTTGTTTTTTTTTTTTTAATTAAAGTATATATACATGGTTTTAAAAAACAAAACAAAAATTCTTTATTTCCCAATCAATTTAAAGACAATCAATAATTAAATATAATTACTGGTTTATTAAAATACACTATGCTTGCATCTTGGGCTCTAAAATGAAACTCTTATTTGATAACATGAACTAGTTAAAGTAAAAATTTTAATGTATGAATTTTTAAGTACTCTTCCACCATAGAGAGGCTTTAAGTATATTATTTATAAAACAATCTTAGTGATCTTTTACAAGGTGATATATACATACCATGTAGATTTAAAATTACTGAGAGTATGTTTAGTTTTCCTTAAACAATGGATCTAAGCCAAGATTTTACTAAAAAACCAAGTAGAACCAAAATTAAGATACTGAAAAAGAAAACAATACAGAAACAAAAACAGTCTTATTTTAGGGTCCTGGACAGAAGCGGAGCTGGCTGGATAAGGGTGAGGGTCATAGAAACAACACACAGATAAGAATGGGGAGACATCTCCTAAGGAAGCATACTTGAAACAAATGGTTTCCTTTCTTCCCTTTTAACTCTCAGACGGAAAATAAACTTTATAACGGAATAAACACAGCACCCAATGAGAGATGAAATCTTTATCACCGGGAAGCCCAAGTGAAGAGATCTGAACTGAAGACCTGAGGTAATCTGAGTCCTTAACTCTGCATGGGAACAAATGCGAAAGGATGAGTGGCAGTGGGAGACACTAACGTCAGTGTGCGCCGACCACGTCAGCTGACCATGTCAGCAGAGAGCGTAACTCTCTGAACAGGTCCACACTGCTACAAGAGCCACATTAATTTCACAGTCTACATTACAAAAATCCAATCCAATAAATATTATAGCCAGTATACTGGACAGTAATCAGAGAGAGAGCAAGCTGTTTTACTCTAGAAATACAAGAAGCACCACCTGGTGCCAGGCCTCCTACAAAGCTTCATTACAGGGCTGGGGCGATGGCTCGGTAGTTGGGAGAGCTTACTGTCCTTCCAGAGGACGAGAGTTCAGTTCTTTACCCATGTTGTCAGCTGACACCTAACTGTAACTCCAGCTCCAAGAGGAAGGGGCCTCAGGCTTTCGTGAGGGCTTTCACTCACATGTGCATACCCCTCCACACACATGTAACTAAAAATAATAAAAATAAATGTAGCCAGATGTGGTGGCACATGCCTTTAATCCAAGAACTTGGAAGGCAGAGGCAGGTAGATTTCTGGGAGTTGCAGGCTAGGCAAAGCTCATAACAACCATTTTTGTTTCTCTGTCTCTTTCTTCGTATGTGCTTGTGTGTATACACACACACACACACACACGCACACGCACACGCACAGGCAAAATATATATATATATATATATATATATATATATATATATATATATATTGTATTTAAATAATTTCATTATATTAGAACTTAGGAAAACTTGACTGGCCAAACTTCTACAAAGGATATCAAGCTTTGTTAACTATAATTTATATAAAAGCAATGAGTTGACATGGCTGTTAAACATGTAAACCTTGCTGGGCACACTGAAGACAAAAACCCCTAGGATCCAGCATTCCTGGGAGTCGAGCACTGCACCTCATGATGAGCCTTCAGCCCTCAAACACCTCAAATGTGAGACAGTGATTCCTCTGGAAAGGTGGACAGCATGGAGAAGTACCCCATTTATCACAGGACATGCATGACTCAGGGCAAAAGACAGGCAGCATTTTGAGAGAACCTGTCTGAAGATGAGCTGCCTGGAGAACTGAGGAATGGGGAACAACCACAGGACAGGGAGGCTCAGTTTAATGGGCAGCAGCCCGGTGGCCAGAGAGCCCTGAAGGCAATGCAGAGAGCAGAAGGACCAGATGCTGACAAGTGCACAAGACAGGAGGCTCAGTCCAGGAAGAGAAGTTTACCGGAAAGAGCAACCTCACTGTCAGCTGCCAGAACAGAACTCATGTCCTGAGACTAAGCTGGCAGTTCTGCAGACCCGAGCATGAGCTGGTGCAGAAGGAACCAACCTCTGCAGCCATCTATCTGTTCACTACAGGTGTAGAGTCTGGAAACTGAAGCTCCGCTGGGTCCTTAACCCCCACGGATGCATCCTTCCAGCAGAGCCGTGGTAATTAAGTCACACTGAACAGACACACAGGTCCTGAGACTTGGCAGATCTCAGTGTTGTAGTTGCTGCCTGTGATCTCAATGTACTTGGGGGACAGATAACCCCTTCAGCTGAGACAGCCATCCCGGAAACTGCTGGAGAGCCCAGGGTCCTGACCAACCATAGACCACAGAGCTGAGTTTTGTTAGCACCAGTGAACACCAGATACTTGTCCACTACAGGCTCAACGTGAGCTACACAGTAGAAAAGACGAGAGAGCCTGCAAACTCAGCTGAAGCCCCTCCCCTATATAAACACAGTTCTAAAACTTCTGAGAGCCAAGACAGAAGCTGCTCAACAATTTGGGGGTGGGGTTATCTTTTCTTTCATTACATCTTTGGGAAAGATTTAATTATTTATTATGTGTATGTATGTATGCCTGTATTAGTTTATGTGCACTATGTATGGAGGTGGTGGGTGCCCGTGGAGGTCAGAGGGCACTGGATCCTCTGGAACTGGAGTTACAGGTGGTTTTGAGCCTGACATGGGTTCTGAGAACCAAACCTGCAACATGTCAAGCGCTCGTAACCACTGCACCATCTCTCCGTTCCTCTTGTATTACATCATACACAGCATTTCTAACAGCTTTTCCTGTTTACCCCCTTGGACGCGTGTCCTCTATTTGGTTTGTACATTATCGTCACTGGCAATATCGCCCACCCCTTTCTGCTCCAATACACGCATGGACTGTTGTACTTCTAACAGTATTTTTACTTCATCTTACTGGAGGTTTTATTTTGGTATTGGATTTTGCCTTATAGAAAAACAAATGCTTTTACCTAAATAAAAAATTACTATCATATATGCACGATGCATGTGTGCAAGGAAATGGACATGCTTCAGCACACGTGTGAAGGCCAGAGGGTAGCTTTGCAGAGCTGGTTCTCTCAGCACTTACACAGGTCCCAGAGGTTGCACTTCGGTCGTGAGGACGTGTGCCCGCCGATGGCTTCACTGTTGATCCCTTCTTAGGGTTATTTACATTTGTTGTCACACCTTTTCACTATTGGGAACTTTTTCACAGTTTCTACCTTTCCTAATCTCTTGCTCTTTTCTCTTCCCTGACATTATATTTTTCTCTTTTTCCTTTTGCTTAAACTAGCACACTTTAATTTTCTTATTTTCTAGTCTATGTTCAGTGCTGAAATAGTAGTGGACTTTTATATATATTTATATCTCACACAGTTTGATGCTGTAGTTATAATTGTTTGTCTCATCAAACAGTGGTTCTAGGGATTGAACCCTTACATACGAGCCACCCAGAAAGATCCCAAAATATAACCACAAGAAACAAAGGACTTTAAAAATAAACCAGTACTAATACTTACCAACTATACATAAACAGATTTCGTTTCCCAACATTTTCCGTAATTCTTTGACCCAGTTTTTTACCTGTGTACACAACAGAGCAAACATGACAACAGATCTTAGTGGAATTAGTTCCACAACACCTAAACCCTAAGAGTGTATAAAGGCATACCTCTAGTTATAGTTTTATACATTTTTCATACATCCAAACAAAGCTATTTGCCAGAACAAAACATTCTGAAGTCTAGTATCTGGTATTAAGACATCCGTAACAGAGTCACTTTGGACTTAGGAGGGTATGACCATCGTCTTTTTGATCAAGCCTTAATTGATTCCTAATAGAGATTTCTATGTTACAGCCTTTAGAAGAAAAAGAGTGTGCATGGCAAAATAAGACTTCATTACTTAGTATCTGGCACTACTGATACTGTGGCTGGCACAACCCTTTGTTGTGAGGTTGGCTATGTTGTATGTGACCGGTTAGTGTAATCTCTGGCCTCTACCAAATGAACCCAGCATCATTTTCCTGTGGTGTCAGCTGAAGATATCTCCAGAGTTTTGTCATACCCTGGTGAGAACCTCTGGCAGACGACAATTACAGTAACAATGACTGTCCACTAAGGAAGCAGCTTGGGTATGGACACAGTTGGACACACACTGGAATTAATACTAATACTAATAGTACAATAATGAAATCACAATCAAACAGCATGATAAAGAAGGAAGCAGACATCTACCTTCAATTCTTACAGTGAAATTTACTCTAAACACACTCAAGTCTCACAAAGCAACTGTCTCTATAGTCCTTACAGAAGCAGAGATGACCGCTATCATCCTATAATAAAGCACAGGTTGGTCTCACATGAGACGTATATGAGAGTAAGTGGACATCTTCATCGCCACAACTACACTCCTCCCACCCAGATAATATAACCATCTACCAAGCCGTGTCTTAAGGATTGTTAACATCACAGATCAGATCTTTCTCCATGGATAGCCTAATCTTTGTCCTCATGGATTTCCAGATGAGGTAAAGCTGGGCCTGTATTCCCTTCCTTCACCAGGTGAAATTTTGGCTGGCCCTATAACTTGTTTGATCAAGAATATGTGACAGAGGGACCTCTACACCCATTCCAGACTCGAGGCTGACAGGCCCAGTGGGTTCTACTTCTATAGGAATCTAATGGTCCTACAGAAAGCTTAGGCTACAGTACAAAAGGAAGCAAGAACATATGGACAAAGGGCATATGAAGAAGAACCAGGCAGGCCTGTTGGGCACTCCAGCCTCCATCAAATCCCCCTTTGGTATAGCTCTGAGTGACTGTCACCCATGACAAAGAGCAGAGGACTTGCTGGCCATCCCACAGAACCGTGAGATGTAGTGGTTACTGTGCCTAGCCAGCCTGCTTTAGGGGCTCTGTTCAGTACCAGGAACTGGGCACGTTTCAACATGAGACACTCAACTTGCTCTTAATCAGTGAAATGCTTAAGCCACTATTCTTTATGCCAAAGGCCTAGAAATGGTAACAGGCAGCTCCAAGCAGCAGCCTCAAAACAACTACAAAGCAAGCAAACCTTACGTCAGCGAGCATTTGTTTCATTTGTGTTCCCTGGGCTGTTTCCTGCATCATTAATAATCTAATAAGGAAAGTGTATATTTGTATTTGCGTCATTAAATTGACAGGTGATGACAGGTGGGGGATGAAGAGGTAAATTGGAAAAAAAAAAAAAAGAAACAAAACTAAATTAGGAGCCATTTCAATAAGCATTACCTTGTAACTCAGTACAAGAAAAGCTTCTGACTTACAAATTACCCATTCCCTCACACATGCCAATACACTACTGACCCAAAAAAGGTCACACAGAAACTCATCGTGACTGTGGGAAAAGTCCACAGGTGACTTATTTTTGATTTCAAATAAGTTTAAAAATCCTACATTTGGCGAAGGGCTTGCTCCTCTAATCCCAGTTCTTGGGAGGCAGACGCAGGGGCTCTCTGTGAGAGCCCAGCCTGGTCTACATAGCAAGTTCCAGCCCAGCCAAGGCTAGATAGTGAGATCCTGTCTTGGGAAGAAATATTCTACATGTACAGTATAAATCTGAAGAGGGGTAAAAAAAAATTAGGAAGAATTTTTTAAAAAATCAACACTTTTTAAAATTCATTCCTACAGGGTGTTTATTTGGGGGTGGGGTGGGGTGGGCTTAGACATTAGTATTCTCTTACTTTCCCTTTATGGTGGGGGGTGGGCTTAGACTTCAGTACGCTCTTACTTTCCCCTTTATGAGGTGGCAGCCCACGCAGAGACACAGCAACCTTTAGGTTCCCAGTAAGTGTAGAATCAAACGTAAGTAGTTTTTATTTAAAGTAAAAAATACATTTCTCTACATTTTTCATAAACTTATCTTCAATTATTTTCCTTTTCCTAATATTTGAGAAAGCCATAATAAAACATTAATACTCCAATATGAACTAATTATTGTGATAAACAATGGTCACCGTCTATGCTCAAACTACATGCTTTCCTGTTTAAAACTAGTCATTGGTGAATGCAGACATATAAATGAGAGGACCAACCAACCAACCAACCAACCGATGAATCAATCAGCCTGGTCCTTAAGTCATCTACGGAAACGAACAACTGAATACCTTCTGAAAAGAATCTTCATCTGTTACATCATACACTAAAATAGCCCCATTCGAATCTCGGTAGTAAATTGGACCCAATGCATGGAATCTCTCTTGACCTGCTGTATCCTAAGAAAGAACAAATGCTTAGTAAGTCAAAAGGAAAAAGCACATGGCTGCTAAACAGAGAACCCAAAGACAGTATGAAAAGAAACAAAGCAAGTACAACAGAGCCAGGCATTTAAGCATCATGTGATGATGCTTTACTGTCACACACGACTCTTCTTCCTGCCAGCTCCTGCTCCTCGGCAGTCTCTCTCCTAGCCACACCAGCAGGCCAGTGCAGGTGCTCCACGGTTAGAACACTCCCTGCCCTACACAGAGAATCTTCGGAGTGTAGAACAGGACTGCATCAGGAGTACTCGCTAACACTTCTAGATCTCCAGTAGCTACTCCAGGTGCTTGGAGGGAAGCGAGGGCAAGCAAGGCTGCCCCACCAACCCTGACCCTTCTGCAACTGAGAAACCGTGACAGCAACATTAGGTGTCAAGTTGTACTCCAAACAGGTTTCTTTTTAAGATTTATTTATCTTACGTATATGAGTACACTGTGGCTGTCTTCAGACACACCAGAAGAGCGCATCGGATCCCACTACAGATGGCTGTGAGCCAGCATGTGGTTGCTGGGACCTCTAAAAGAATAGTCAGTGCTCTTAACCACTGAGCCATCTCTCTACACCCCCCAATAGATTTCTTAATTAGATTTTAGGAACTTTTTAATTAAGGAAATGGTTTTGGGTAGTTAATTTATTTACTTAAAAAAAAACAAATATGAAATCCAAATTCCTATTCCTCAAATTAGTTAGCTATTAGAATATTTCTGAAGCCAGGTATAGTGGCTTTTAATCCCAGCACTAGTGGGGCAGAGACAGATTGGATCTTTGAGTTCAAGATCAGCCTGGTTTACAGAGTGAGTTCAGGACAGTCAGAGCTACAGAATGAGATCCTGTCTCAAAACAAACAAAGATTTCTGAATACTTACCCATATGGCAAGGTTTACTCTTTTCCCACCAATATTTAACTTCTTTGTTAAAAAAGATGCCTAAAAAAAAAAAAGAAGAAAAAAATACGTGTTAAACAATGTTTCCTATAAAACAATTTATTGTCCTTCCCTCTGACCATACATGAATGAATCATCCCCATGTCAAATTAGATTGTCTGAAAGAGAAAAGGAAATCACTGAGTTTTTAATTTATTGCCAACTATTCACGAGAGACAAAATATTACTCATACTCTAAGAAAAATCTATCTTGTCCTATGAACACAAGTTATGAAAACTCTTAAGAGAATATAGGAAGTGAAGGGCCTAGCTTGGTGGTCAACCAAACAGTCAACACACCGGGAAACGGCTCGGCGGGTAAAGTGCGTCTCATGTGATATGAGGACCTGACATAATGACCCGATTCTTGATCCCAGAACCCACTTACACAGATGAACAAACAGTACCGCGTGTCCGCAATCAAAGCACAACTAAGGTAAGACGGGGTGCAGAAACAGGACAATCCTGGCATCCCTGGCCTACATAGTAAGTACCCACAAAGAGACCATCTCACAATGAGGTAGAAGTCAAGGATGACATCCAAATTTGTCCTCTAACTTCCACACATACACTGTGCAACACACACATACACAACATGCATTCTAAAGAAAAAAGAATTCGAGACAGGGTCTCACTGTGTAGCGAAGCTCACCTAGAACTCACCATGTGGACCAGGCTAGCATTTAACTCATGGAGATCCTC
This sequence comes from Grammomys surdaster, assembly GCF_004785775.1. Lineage (NCBI taxonomy): Eukaryota > Metazoa > Chordata > Mammalia > Rodentia > Muridae > Grammomys > Grammomys surdaster. The sequence goes on from NW_021621071.1 coordinate 5,116,934, forward strand.
CTGCCTCTGCCTCCCAAATGCTGAAATTTAAGGCATGTGCCATCATGCCCAGTCATGCGTATACACACACACACTTAAAAAGTAGTAAAATACCCATAAAAACAAATTAAGAAAATGGTGCCTGCTTTTCCTTATGTGTTCCCCTTTCCATATATGCAACAAGTTTCCCTAGAGCATTTAATTGAATGCAATCTTCCTTACTGCTGATGAAGATGAGTGGAAGCTCCCTAAGGTACCCAGCATTGCTCAGAACGCTTCTGTGCCGATACAATTCAACTGTTCAACAGGTAACTCTGTCACAGAAATGAAAAGGCCACGCGGCGCCAATCTTTCAAGGGGAGCTGATAGGTTGCTGGAGACTGAGGAACAGAGAACACAGTGTTCTGTGACACTGACTAAAAGAGGATCTTGTCAAGGACACTGTAAGGGCTGCTGAGAAAGGAAGTCCAACGCTTGCCTAGCTGGGTTGAAAAGCACAGTTAGGCCGGGCAGTGGTGGCGCATGCCTTTAATCCCAGCACTTGGGAGGCAGAGGAAGGCAGATTTCTGAGTTCGAGGCCAGCCTGGTCTACAGAGTGAGTTCCAGTAGGCAAGGTCAGTGCCAAAGTGAGACCACACAAAGAAGCTAAGGCTAAATCAAAAGATCCTAGGGTTGTGGCTCACAGAGACCACTCAGCAAATAGAGTGCTCACCATCAAGTCTGGTAGCCTGAGGTTAATCCCCAAAACCCATATGTAAGTTTTTAAAAGATCCTACGAAGGGGCTTTGAGCTGGAAAGCTGACTTAGTGGTTAAGACCAGTTTGTTCTGACAGAGGACCTGGGTCCTATTCCTGGCACCCACGTGGCAGCTCACAACCACCTGTAACTCCCATTATAAGGGATCTGGTGCCCTCTGCTGACCTCCATGGGCATCAGGCATGCATGTGGTACACAGACTTACCTGAGAGTAAAATACCTGTACACATAAAATTTAAAAAAAAATCTTAAAAAAAAATCCTAGGAGTATGAACTTTAGACCCTTTCTTTTCCCTCCTTCTCTTTTGAGACAAGAGTCTCCAGTATTCCAGGCTGGCCTCGAACTCAACAAAACGAGTAAACAGGATGAGCTTAATTGAACTCCTGGTCGTACTGCCTCTGTCTCCCATGAAGTGAGATTACGTATGTGCAACAATCCCCCTGGCTTAGACAGTGCTGACTATCAAAGCTCTGGCTTCAAGCACACCAGGCCACTCTCTAACTAGTGAACTACATCCTAACCCCCTTGACCCTGTAGGTCTTAATAAAACATGTTCCAAAAACACCAGACCCACCCCATACACAACACACAAGTCAGGTATATATGGAAAATCGTACATACTGCTTTCTACATATCCATAGTACACATGAACATGCTACAGTTCTGTCAAAGGAAAGGCTGGCTAGACACATGTACACAAGCAATCCCCTAAGTCACTGACTGTCTCTACTTGTGGGTTTCTCCTATACAGAACTAAGCAATGTGGAAATGTCTATATCCTAAGCCGCACCTCTTAAGCCGGAGATCTGAGAGTACTGAGCATCACTAAAGGGTCTAAGCACTGGAAACACACTTATCTTTTAAGAGCATGACTGTGGGATTGAGGGTTGTGTTAAGGATGGGACCGGCTGGGAACACAGAACTCTGCTACAAAGTTAGGACAGGGCCACGTGGAACTAATCAAGATGGACAGAGTGTGGGAGCACATGCCCGAAATCTTGGTTCTTGGGAAGGCAGGAGGATAAATTCTAAATTAGCATGGGCTACACAGTGAGAGCCTGCCTCTAACAAAACAACTTAAAAACAGAAAGTTCACCCAGATCGTTTGTCTGCAGAGGAAACGCAGGGGAGGCACAGAAGGCGAGCACGGCTAACTTCTGGCAAGGAGGAAAGCTGTGCTGTGGCGCACAGAGGATGAGTGGCAGAGCCGCGACAAGCAGGAATACCTGCCTCCCAGGGACACACATGCTCACTGCTGCAGACGGCTGAGTGAAACATAGACTGTATTGAAAAGGACAAAAAAAAAATCTTAAAGGGCAAAATAGCAAAACTTGGAAAATGAGAAGGGTATTAAGTTAAAATAAAACAACTTAATTGAAGATTTCTCCTCCTCGGCAGCACAGAAGCCAAAAAAGTGATTCTTAATTTGGGTCTCAGCTTTGCTCCTCACAACCTATCCAACTTACTTGAATTCAATCCTTCCCGATGTGGTTTGAATATCAATGCCTTGTAGAAGAAATGCAGATTTTGTGATTCTTTTTCAAATATACCTAAAACTAAATGAATTGATCTTCCCTGTCAACTTTGCTTTCCAACTTTGGTATTCTGGTTAGTGACATTCTCCAAGTCACTAAGGTTTAATTCCCCAACCTGGTGTGTGTGGTCCTGTGCTCCTGTTTAAGGATAGGGTCTTACTATCTGCACAGGCTGGCATGCATTTCCAGTGATTACTGTCCCTGCCTTAGTTTCCTCAGAGGCCATGACTATAGGCTCACACCACATCTGCCTAGCCTTCTCTAAGGTTTAGAATCTTAGAATTATCTTCCTCCCTGGCAGCCAATATCCCTCCCCAAAACACTTCTCAAGTGTACTCTTCATATTTTCTATGGAGAGCTAGGATAGCCTTACCTCACTCAGTTCTTGGTCTCCTTTTACAGCCTGACGTTGCCCTGAATGTACTGTGTATCTTCCCCATGCCACCCTATATGATACATGCATTCTAGACTGAATTTCTCTATTCTACACTTTCTGGAAACCTAACTTGCAACAGAGGAAATGGACTGTCTTGCACAATAACATGTCTTTTCAGGATTTAAGAATTCTACAAGCTAGATTACATTCTTTTTTATTATTCAGTCTTTTTATTCTAAAATAAAATAGGCAATATTTAATAGCTTTCAAAATACTATTTAATTCTCAGAACACTCTGTGAATCAGGAATAATTACTACACAAATATTTTGGGCATGAAAATTAAGACTCAAGGAAAATGTCTTGCCCAAGGTCACACAACAAGTCCCAAAGCAGGATCTATGGTCCAGATGTTCTAAGAACAACTTATGACTGTGAGCCTTCAGTACCTCCTAGGCTAACGTCTGACCTGAAACTGGTCCAGGACAGGGGATAGAGGAGGCTCTTAGCAAATGCTCTGGTGCCACTGTAGATGAGCACCTCTACAAACACTCCGAGGGAAACTGGAGGAGATATAACAAGAGTTTATGCAAGAAATGTGCTCCTAGAAGTTGCATTATAAACAAAACTTTAGGGTTTTAATTTTAACTTGCATATTCATGAAGTGTGTGTGGGCATGCATGCCACAGCTTGAGTACCTTTAACATGGTCCTCATTCAAAAGCTTCTAACCTTTAGTTGGGTTCTTGAGACCAAGTTCAGGTGGCAGGGCTTGTGTGGTAAGTGCTTTGAGCTGCTGGTCACCTCACTGACCTGTGAACTAAATTATCTTCACTCAAATAAGAGGCACACTTCTAAAGCATGTACCCAAGTGATCTGCTTTCCCTTTCAGTCAGCCACGTGTGGGGAAAGATTCTCTCTGCAACATAAGTCACCTCACTTCACCACACTCTAAGGTTTCAATATTTTATAAGTATTTTTAAGAGCAGGCACTGTTTTTTAAAATACAATTATAGGTTTAGTGTACATCAGAATAGTAGCAAATAACCGAAGTCTTGATATTTGCCTGTTTAAATCAGTTCTACAAAACTATACACTTAATTTGGCCAGATTATTAAATTACCCTTTGTGGTTGTAAAATAGCGGGCCAGTATATTTCTTAGTTCTGTTCGGTGGTAGCAAAGGTGAGAAGGAACAATCACGGATTTAAGAACCATGCTTATGCTGAAAACAATGTCAACATTTGCAGGGAATTATACATCACTGCTAACACCTCAATAAACCACTAGTACCATCTGTCAGAATGGGGAGAAGTGGCATATTTAATAGTAGTAATTTGGAAGGTTCTAGACCTGGGGGTGGGGCTTAAAGACTGTCAAGCTCTGAGCTTTCCAGTTCTCATTTAATGCTTACATCAACCCTGTGAGGTAGATAAAGAGCCCTATTTTAGTTATAAATGTGAGATTTACAGACAGGCAGTGACTCAGCCGTGGTCAGATAATTAGGGTGGGTGCGGTGGGCAGAGCCCTGTCAACTCCAGAACGCCTTTCCCATTGCATAGAGCTGTCTAGTCAAGAAAGCACATGTTTCTTAACTTGGCAATTCTCCATCTGGACACTAAGTGTTCCTGGACACCAGTCATCTCCCTAAATCTCACAGTAGGAACAACATAGCAAAGACCAAAGTAATGGAGTATTTCCCACCCTCTTCCTCCATATTCCATGAAATCCCAAGTATCTCATCATCTAAACTTGAGGGATAATTAAAATTAGAGATCTTGGCCAGGCAGTAGTGGCACACGCCTTTAATCCCAGCACTTGGGAGGCAGAGGCAGGTGGATTTCTGAGTTCGAGGCCAGCCTGGTCTACAGAGTGAGTTCCATGACAGCCAGGGCTACACAGAGAAACCCTGTCTCCAGAAAAAAAAAAAAAAAAAATTAGAGATCTCTAGCTGGGTGATGGTGGTACACAACTTTAATCTCAGCACTTGGGAGGCAGAGGAAGGTGGATCTCTGAGTTTAAGGGCAACCAGGTCTCTCAGAGTGAGTTCAAGGACAGCCAGTTTATACAGAGAAACCTGTCTCAACAAACAAACAAAAATGAGCAATCTCCTTATTAGCTTGGGTTGTTACTCTTACCTGGTGCCTGCCACCCCACATCCTACACAAAACCTAGTGGATGAAGGAAAACAACATGAACTGTGGGTGGGAAGTCACAGCAACAAATAAAATCCCAATGAGGATCTTTCCGTGACTCGTCAGCCGCTGTTCAGTTCTTTACTGACTTCTGGAGATCGTCCCAATAAGCACAAACAGGCTTTTGAAAGCATGGTACCGAATTAAGAAATATGATCCTGTTTCTATTTGCTGACTATGCGATCCACAGAAGTAACCACATTGTTTTGCTATCCCTAAAACTGTCACAGTCCTCAGTGTAAGTGCTCTCACTCCCAATCTTATAATTATCTTTCTGTAGTAAAAGAATAAAAAGGACCAGAAGAGACCTGGTTCTTCAGTATTTTTACATTCTTTATTCTTTATTCTTTCTTAAAAGGGAAGGAAAGATAGTATAGGATAGACAGGCAATAGATCATGGTACCCATTAGGTCTCAGACACCCAGGACAAATCACATAGCAAATGAAGAGTATGGAGTGGACTTTCACAGAAAAGTCAGTTACTTCTGCAGGATACCATGTTGCATGCCTAGAATCCCGGAACTAAGAAAACTGAAGCAGGACTGCAAATCTGATGCTGACTTTCACTACATAGCCAGACCTAGTTCAAAACAGAAGAAAGAATCTGAAAACAAGTAGTATCTAAGAAGCAGACTAAAGCGCAAAGCAGAAAATGACAGATGTGAAGTCCTTATTGCTAGGAATGTCTGACCACAAGACAGAAAAAAGTAATTTCTTCTTTGTGTATGAGTGTTTTGCCTGCACAGATGTGAGTACTTCACATGAGTGTCAGGTCCCCTGGAACCAGTTACAGGTGGTTATGAGCTATTAGGTAGGAGCTGGAAGGGCGGGGGGACAGTCCTGTGACAGCAGCAGTGTTCCTCACTGTAGAGCCTTCTCTCTGGTCCCCAACTTATTTATTAAAAACCAAACAAACACACACCAGCCTGGGCTTGGTGGCACACCTTTAATAATCCCAGCATTCAGGAGGCAGAACAAGGACAACTATGAGTTACAGGCCTGTATGGGCTACTAGGTGAAATACCATCTCACCAATAAATAAGTAAATTAATGCCCCTTCTTCTATGGCCTCCATGTAACTAGTAAAATAGTAAAGAGATAGTAACTTTAAATATTGTAACTATTGTGCAGATACTATAATGGATTGACTAAAAAACAGCCATGTGACATTCAGAGCTATTTAAAAAAATTCACACACTCTAAGTAATCTCAGAAAGAAGAAAACCAAGGTCCCCAGACCAGAGACTGTGACACAGAGCATGAGCCGCAGAGCCCGAGTGCAGGGCTCACTGAGGAGGTGAAGGTGCCACTGAGACAGACAGCCTTGGCTTCACAGAAGTGCCACACCATTTCTGTTTGTGGGATGCCGGAAATTGAAGTCTTGGTTGTCTCAGTTGTTAAACTGTCAGGATCAGTCTCTAAACAGTCAACCTAAGCGCATTGCTTTGCTAGTCAAACACCAGGAACCTACTCTAGACTTGAGGGGGCAGAGAGGTGGAATTCCATAGTTCGAACCCAAAACGGAAGATGATGGCTCTGGTTATAAATAGATAGAGATTAAAGTGACAGATGTCACTTAAGGTGCATCATCTTCAATAAGTACCTTCAGTGAGGACACACAGGGTACAACTGAAGAAAAGAAAATGGTCACCCAGGAGTGCAGATACAAAGACACACAAGGCAGAAGCCATCACCACAGGAATGGGCAAGTACCGTGGAAATGACACAGTCCTGTGAAAAGAAGAGAAAGCTGGCCACCAGTACAGTACCTTCTCATCTTTGTATCCCCAGCTAGTACAATGCTTAACACACAGTAGGTACAAAGTAAGAACATTTCTTGAGCTGATAAGATGGCTCAGGAGGTAAGGCACTTGCTGCCAAGTCTGATGACCCAAGTTTGACTCCCAGAATCCACAGTGTGGGATGAGAAAACTGACTCCTGAAAGTTGTACTCTCCAGAAGGGCACAGGCATGGACACACACATGTGCATGCACACACACATACCTTTTAAATTTCTGAATTTAATTCCGTAGAGTCAACGGCATTATCTTAATATAGTCCATAGGAAAAAAATTATAATTTTCTCTCTCACCCAAAGTCTGTGTCAACTTTACTGAAGACTCAAATCATTTAAACGCACACAGACAGAGAAGCTTGGACACTCGATAAACTCAAGTGTTCCAGAGAACGTACCTATACAATTACTCTACAACTCTAAGTAACCCAGGAGCAGCTCTGGAAACAGCAACACTAAGACACTACAGCATGGCTCCTACCATGGTTAAAAAACAAACAAACAAACAAACCAGAACAAACAAATCCCTGAATTCTACATATGTCAATCCCAGTAAAAAGTTTAGAATGAAAATACTTTTAAAATTTAAAACATATATTTCTTTTCAATCAATCTAATATTGTTGAGAAACAGTCTGTAGTCTGGATTGGCCTCAATCTTCCTGTGTAGCTGAGGATGGCCTTGAACTTCTGATCTCCACCCTTCCCAGTGCTGGAATTACAGGCATGTGATATCATGCCTGGTTTATGTGGGGATGAAAGCCAGAACTTGTGTGTACAAAGCAATTAATTTACACCAATGAGCTATATTCCTAATGTGTGTGTGTGTGTGTGTGAAAAAGAGAGAAAGAGAGAGAGAGAGAGAGAGAGAGAGAGAGAGAGAATCAGAGAAACAGAGACACACACAGAGGCAGAGAGATATTGATTCTCATTTAATGCCCAGGCTGGCTTAGAACTCACAATCTTCCTGCCTCAGCCTCTCAGCCTCTAGAACGCTGAGATCAGACGTGTGCCACCATAATCGGCTCTGATGGCGAAGGTGCCCATGGAGGCCAGGAGAGGGTGCAGATGCCTTGGAGCTGGGTTGCAGACAGTTGTGAGACAGCCGACATGGGTACTGGGTCTGAACTCCCATCCTCTTGCAAAGCCAGAAAGTGGTCTTAACACCAGAGCTGTCCCCTGCCTCCCTTTACCTTACTTTTTGAGGCAGGGTCTCCCACTGAGCCTGGAGATTACTAATTCAGCTAGACTAGCTGTCCAGCAAGCCCCAGAGAGCCTCTGGTGTCAGGGCTCCAGCACTGGGGTTATAGGCATGTGCCATGGAAGTGTTAGGATCTAAACTCAGGATCTCATGCTCGACCAAAGCCCTGTCCCAGATCCTATAAATGGAGTGACTCCTTAAAGACAACTTCTCAACATAATCCAAGTCAAATCACTTTTCTGGTATCCATTCACTTTTCTGAGTTGTCATCAAAGAAAAATATATTATGTATGTGATTATGTGATTTTTCATTCAACAGCATGCAACATTCAACGTTTATTAAATGAACATGGATCAGAGATGAGGCTGTAACTTAATACAGCCCTGACTCCATCCCCAGAACCAGTGTTTAAGACTCTGTCTGCCATGTAACCCACATTAGAACTATGAAAAACGCATTCCCATTTTATCGGTGGGCCAACTTACACAACCACGACCATTCTGTAACTCAGTCTAACTTCAGTTCTGTAACTTCTTATCACCGTTATCACAGGACTTCCTGATAGAAGGGGGTGTATTTGTTATCTTCATCTGACTGTCTCATGACAGTCCTTCTGGGCAAGGCTAATGCTCTGAGGTAGGCGAGCATCAAGGCTGGAATAACTGGCGCAGTCTCACTAAAGGACTTGTGTCTACTGTATGTAGCAGCCCCGAACGGATGACTCCATTAGCGACTGTTTTCCACTCAAGAGGAGGGGATCATGGATGTTCTGAAATAATCCAACCCTAAAACACTGCACAGCCAAAGAAAATCTAATCTCTGGCCAGGCATCACCAGACACTGGAGCTTGCTACTGAGCTTTATGTTGGCTCTCCTCCCCACCCCCACCGCTTTTCAAAGTCTTTGTGAACCGAAGAGAACATTGAAGGTCTTCTAACCAAATCAAGTAAGGAAATTTAAAAAGCAGCTAACCCAGACAGTAGGTTCCACATCTTTCTTCTTCTCAGACTCCAGCACAGAGAACTGGCCTAAATGGGCCCAATGTTGTGTGTGGGGCGGGGGGGAGTGTCAAATCAAGACTTAAAAGGATATTAACAATTCATTTTTGTCAGCTTCTGGCAGCAGATGGGATGTGACCAGCTGCTTCCTCAAGTTCCTCTTGCCATGTCCCCTGCCATGACTGTCCCACTAAAGTATGAACTAAAACGTTTCCATCCTTAAAAAATAGTAAAATAAAATTGGCAAGCATTAAACACTGGTACAGATCAAAGCCAACTTTAACAGGTCAAGCATGTTGAGAAAAAAAAAGCTTTATTACAAAGTCAAAGAATTGAGAAGCTGAAGGAGATATGAGCTTCTTGAAGCATCTAAGATAAATTAAGACTTAGTTGACAACAAACCCAGTAGTAACCAATGCCACAACTTCCCCAGAAACTCACAGAATCTTTACTATTTCAGTGTCAGAGGGGGAAGTGAGTACCTGCGCCTCTCTGCTCAGTCCAAACCAGCCTGGAGTCATGGTCATTTCTACAGCTCAGAGCATCCCACTTTAAGAAAGGAGGACATTAGCAGGGCAGGAGGGTGGACACCCGTAATTCTAGCCACTCTGGAGACTGAGGCAGGAGGATCATGAGTCTTAGGCCAGCTTATGCAACAACAGAAACAAAGAACAAGAAGGCAGGCTGGCTGCTGGTGGCCTGACACCAATCGTAAAGCCACTAGAGAGCCAATTAAAGCACCAGAGCTGTTTACTAAGACTCAGGAGTCATGAGAGAGCCATCTCAAGGAATGTCATATGAGACCAAAGTTCCAGAGGACAGGACTGAGACTAAAACAGATTCTGGCTCTACAAAGAGAAAAACTTGTTTGACACTAGACATAAAGGGACATGGACCAGCTCCAGGCATAGTAAGTCTTCTGTTTCCAGTGATATCAGTTCATTTCACCTTCAAATGAACCCAGTGCCTTTGGCAGGTTAAGGGCCCGGCTATAATCCCAGTCTGCGACCTCCAAGATGTTTAAAAGGCGTGGGGGTGGGGGTGTGAATCAACACATGACTGAGAAGAGTGAACCACTAACTATCTATGGTTTCTGTCCTGCATGTTCTTTTGTTTCATGTACACTTTGAAAGTGTTTTGAAAACAAAGTACTCTAGGAATATTTTAAACACAGAACTTCAAAGTACTTGAAACACAAAGCCCTTTAAAAGGATAAGTAGTTTGTGAAAGATTCCTCCTTGGCCTGTGGTGCAGAATACCCTCCTTGTGGAAATTAAAGCAACATGAGGTTGTGTCTTACAAACGATACAAATAGAACATCTTTGGGAAGAGTGTTGAGGATGAGGTGGTGAACTACTACCCACAAGGAAGGACTCAGAGAGTATTTTCCATGTGTTAGTAAAAACCAAGGCCTTCGCTTCTGTAATGTAATCCTCAGACTGTTTACACCAAGTTACATAAAAGTCTAAGCTGTGATGCTGTTGGTACTGAGACCCATCAAGGCTCACTTCCCTGTGTGGGTCACACTGGCTTCTTCCACAGACTTCAATCTTTCATCACTTTTAGCACTAAGGACATCTTAAGAAATATATAATCTAAACACAACTGTCTTGTGTGTTCTTTTGGGACGGGGTCGCACTGAGTCTGGAACTTGCTATGTGGATCAAGTTGGCCTCCAACTCAGGGATCAGCTTGCTCTGCCTCCTGAGTCCTGGGATTAAGGATGGGTGCCACACTGGACTCCACAGTGTCATTTCTAGGTTGAAGAGCTAAATTAATTTTCCAGTTAAGCTTCCAGCTGTAATACCTTTTTCTTCTCTCTTCCAGTGTAGAACAAAGAGAAGTGTAAAATGGGTTGTTTATTAATCTCGAGGCAGTGAGCCATAACGGCTCAAAATCTAGCCAGGCCTGAGCGCGGGATCTGTGTATCATTCACTTGGGCGTTAATCACCTGACATTGACTTCTCTAGGTGTTATGCTTTAGAGGGAACTGAAAACAGAGGAGTAAAAATAAAGCATGGACTCAGAACTGGAGCATCCCTGTACACGCTACACTCAGTCGTTTAATAATAGACCCGACTTCAAACGTCACACCCATTAGATTATGCATTCCAGTAGCTTCTGTGTTAATTAAGATCTATTGTTACAAGTCGGAGCGTAATAACAGTGTTTACCCCACTTCAGGTGCTAAGTGCGTTTCCATATTTACCTTGACAACTCTGTGCACTAGACCTAATAGCTATGGGTACAGTAGTAGTAGAATCCCAAGGAAACGCAGGTTAAGCAATTTACCTAAGATCACAGGGCTATAGAAATAAATGGGGGTCGTATACGAATCCAGACGAGCAAACTCAAGCCCACTAGCCTTTTTAGCCTCTGGACAGTCTGATCAAGATACGTTGATAGATAATTTCTTCTAACGCATGCAAACTGATTTTTCCTGGTTTCACTTTCAATTACACTGTAACACTTTGACACTCTTCCAACTGTAGAAGCAAGCCAGCGTTTTATGGCATGACAGTAAAGAAAACGTGTAGCAGCAGTGCCTAGAATTTTTAGTTTTGAAGGCCAACCGCTGGCCACTATGCAACATGAAGTTTTTAATGTGGATAGATCAAACCTCAAAGAATAAATGAGCCACACGTCTGGACCCAAGAAGACTGCAAAGAAACTGCGTAACCGGCAAGCAGCAAGCGGTCGTTTCAAAAAAACAAAACAAAACAAAACAAACAAACAAGAAAAACCCTCCAACGACCTGTGTTTTACCACTCCATTTACTTTGAAAACAGGACAAAATGGAACTTGCAATAAACACTTAGTCATCAGTCCGCTCCCAAGTTACAAACCACCTCGTTCGCAAATTCTAATCCGCATCTAAGTGTTCCTACTTCGCAAGGAAAGAAGAAGGGGCTGATGCCCGGAGAGCAGAGAGTGAAAACACCTGATGGCCCCAGCAGACGCCCTCAAAGGGGAAAACCAGCCCACAGACTGGGGGACTCCCCGACCTGCGCAGCCTCCACCGGGACCTGGGGACTTTTCCGGGTCCTTTCCCCTCCCCACTGTGGGTCTTGACATCTACAGGCTGCGGGGTCCCGCGTGTCCCCAAAGCAATTGCAGAAGGCAATGGGGAAGGCAGGGAGTGGGGGGGTTGACAGGCCAGAGGCAGAGGAGCGGGCGCGGGTCCCCAGCCCGGCTCCCCGGGGTCTGCACCTGCAGGGTGGTGATGTGCTTGTCGTTGAACTTGTTCTCGCAGTAGCGCAGCACCAGCGACGTCTTCCCCACGCAGCCTTCCCCGAGCAGCACCACCTTGAACGAGTAGGCTCGGCCCGCCGCCGCCCCGCCGCCGGCCGCAGCCATCCCGCCGCTGCCCCGCCGCCGGATCCCAGCGCCGCGCCGAGCCCCGCACCACCGCCGCCGCGGCGCCCGCTCCTCCCGGGCCCGGCTCTCTCACGCCCCGCGCCGAGCCCGGTTCCCCGCCGCGTCCTCCCGCGGGTGAGGCCTGCGAGAAAGTCCCAGAATGAAGGGCCCCGGCCACCACGTCAGGGACCCGAGGCTAGGGGAGAGCTCCCTCTCCTCCCTCTAATGGCGTCTCCTTCCTCCTACGTCACACTCCGCGTCACGTGACCGCGGTGGGCGGAGTCGACGGCGGGCCGGACTGGGCCTGTTTCCGTGTCCGCAGAGACCCAGCTCAGCGTTCCGGGAATCCCGAGGTGGGATGGTGCGAGCTTTGGGATCAGACCCCGCTGTGATGGGATGGAATATGAGACGTGATCGCCTGGCCCGAGGAACGGTCCCAAAGCGGACAGCCATCACCCTAGGGGTCATCACACGCCAGGTCCGGCCAAGGTGCCCTTGAGTCGTTTAGATCTGGGCTCTCAAATCCGGGCTCTTGAACTTTTTAGTTCGTCCACCCGGCCAGGTCTTCGAGTCATCGTCCAGCTCTCAGCTTAAACCGGAAAGGCTTCCCTGACCACCCAGTCCTTCCCACAGCCTTCCATTCCTCCTACTCACTTCCTCACTGAGATATTTCCTAACAATGGTGTGCCTTCTTTATCACTGCTTGCCTCACTCGGTGCAATTCCGATTCGTTTGTAGGTTTAAAGGCAAGGATTGCGGAACCGACTTCACCTCCCTCCATTCCCAGCCCTAAAAGCCAAGCTAAGAATGAATGCTTCTGCATCAGTTCTTAAGCCCTGCTTCCCTAGGATTTCTGTCGTCTATGCTGAGTCCACTTTGATGGGTCTGGTTTATTGGACGACTGCTTATTTTTTTTTCTTCCTGTGCTTCCACTTTATTTCATGAAATACACTTTCCCAAGAAGGCAACCTGGTATTTCTGAAATTTTGTAATTTGGTGTCATTTAAAACAAACGACGGGCTGGAGAGATGGCTCAGTGGTTAAGAGCACTGACTGCACTTCCAGAGGTCCTGAGTTCAAATCCCAGCAACCACATGGTGGCTCACAACCATCTGTAATGAGATCTGATGCCCTCTTCTGGTGTGTCTGAAGACAGCTACAGTGTATTCATATATAATAAATAAATAAATCTTTAAAAAAAAAAACAAAAACAAACGACTCCTCTCATCAGACTTATTTTACACTTCAAGTTAAATAAAGGCAGCCCATTCATTCTTCCACCAACCTGTGAATGTAGCCACTACTTGGCATTCTCTGCATGGCGTTAGATACAATGTCTCTGTTCTCAGAGAGTTTACATTTTCAACCAAGGAAACAACAAACGGGCAATTACACAATGAATACTTTTAAGGGGAAGCAGTTCAGAATGTTTTACAAAGCTACATGGGAAGCCAACTGAGTTAGCATCCTAGAAGAGCTTCCTGGAGAAAGTTGCCCCCTTTTTAAAGGAGTATCTTAGGTAAAAAGAGAGAGAGAGAGAGAGGGGAGAGGGGAGAGGGGAGAGGGGAGGAGGGGAGAGAGGAGAGGGGAGAGGGGAGAGGGGAGAGGGGAGAGGGGAGAG
>NW_021621071.1:5131145-5139836 GCF_004785775.1 Grammomys surdaster
GGAGGGAGGGGCGAAGTAGGAAGAAACTTCTGACATTGAGCAACTGACGTGTGACAAGAAGTCAGACAAGAAATCAGGGTCAGGAACATTACCTTTAAGTTCAAGGCGAGCCTGTTTTGAATTGTGAGTTCTAAGCTAGACGGAGCTACATAGCAAGACACCATTTCAATAATAACAATAAATAATAATAATGATAATATTTACAATAATAATGGTGCAAACAGGAAAAGAACTTACGTAACTTGCAAGGAATCAAGGAGTCAATTAAAAAAAAACCTTTAATCTGGTACAGAATGTTATCGGGTCCTTTTATAAAATTATCTATAATTAGAAAATTAGACAAGGATAAAATTAACTTATGTCTATCTAGAATCAATCATTTATACGATTATCCTGTCAATTATTTTCATAAATGAGATTATACTATCTTCCTTACTTTGTGTGCTGCCTAATCTCATATCAACCTGGCGCACAAACTTTCAGATGTTGTCTGAAAGGAGGGAAACTCAAATGAGAAAATGTCCCCATAACATCTGGCAGTAAGGCATCTTCTCAATTAGTGGCCAAGGTGGGAGGGCCCAGCCCATTGTGGGTGATGTCATCCCTAGGCTAGTGGTCCTGGGTTCTATAAGAAAGCAGGCTGAACAAGCCATGGGAAGCAAGCCAGTAAGCAGCACCCCTCCATGGCCTCTGCATCAGCTCCTGCCTCCAGGTTCCTGCCCTGTTGAGTTCCTGTCCTGACTTCCTTTGATGATGAACAGATTGTGGGAATGTAAGCCAAATAAACCCTTTCTCCCCAACTCGCTTTTTGCTCACGGTGTTTCATTGTTGCAATTGAAACCCTAACGAAGACTCTCCTTTATATCCCTCCCACAGGGACTTCACACAATCATTTCCAGAATTAGAAAGCACCTTCCTTTGGAAAGAGATTCTTCAGTTGTCCATTCTGAATTATTCCTCATAATGGATTGTAATTTGTATGTCTCAGCCTTCAGTTAGTTGCTCTAGAAAATAGAGTTAAACAGTCTGCATTTAATCCATACTTATACGTAAGTCAGGTAGTGGAGGTGCACTCCTTTAATCCCAGTGCTCGGGAGGCAGAGGCAGGTGGATCTCTGAGTTTGAGCCCAGCCTGGTCTACAGATCAAGTTTCAGGTCAGCCATGACCACACAGAGAAATCCTGTCTCAAAAACAAAACAAACAAACAAAACAAAAACAACAACTTTATACGTAGCACTTTGTATTCACCTGATCAAAATTATTTAAATACTATTGTAAAATGGAATAAAATTGAATGACAAGGTAATTGTTCCAGTTTAGCATACAGCACAATTTAAGGAGTGCATGTAAATTTCTACAGACTTCATTAGATAGAGCATCATGTTTGAATTCATGTTGGCAAATATATCCATATAAATTGTTGTTGCTTGGTACTGACCCCCAAGATAATAGACCTTAGTTCCTAGGGCCTATGAAGACCTTTTTAGATTTAATTAATTCAATGGCTTTGAGGTGGGGAGATTATCTAGTATTTGGGGTGGGGCTAAAACAATCACAAATATAAGAGGCAGATTCTACACACCCAGAAGGAAAGGTAAGGTGACCCCAGAGACAATATCACCACAACTCAAAAGTTCTGACAGCCACCAAAAACTGGAAAGCACATGGAGCCTTAGACCCTGTCCCTGGAGTGCAGCCCTGCCAACATACTGATTTGGGTGGGACTCCTGACTTTTAGAATTGGGAGAGAATTCACGAATATTGCACCAAACTACCAAGTTTATCATTGATTATGGAAGCCACAGCACTGATATAGGATTTATATTGGAGAAAATCAGTAACCACTCCCATTAGTCGAAGCAATGAAAGAAATTCGAGACAATTCTGTGACCACATATTGTATGGAATTTAAGTCGTCCTTGCTGTTGGCAACGACTGGTCTGCTTAAACACGGTAAGGAACGCCATAAAGAAGAGAAATTCTAGCTCTTCCGTAGATGGGAAAGGCTGAGAAAATGTGAGGAGGGTTCCTCCCTGAGTAGATAACTGGGAATAGATTGCTGACTGGACAGAGTAGATCAAAGCAATAATGTAGAAATGCGTGCAGCTCCTCTGCACCCAGTGATGCTCTACACACACACACACACACACACACACACACACACACGGAGGGTGAGGGAGGGAGAGAGGAGAGGAGGAAGCGGAGGAAAGTCTATACAAGCACAGTATATCAAATGGAGAACATGATTGCAGAAGGATAATATACATCTCCAGTAGTTTCTGTCACAGGGAAGCGCTGTTGGGAGGATGGACTACTTTAATGTACGTGTGCCCCGCTTTTTAAAATTGTCTCATTGTTTCTCATTGTTTTCTTACCTATATACTGGTCTTGTGTACTAAGACCAAACTTTGTTTCTAGCATGACCGTTCAAGGATCTTGACTATTGAAATTTGAGGGAATGCCCAGAGCTGAGAGGAGCCAGATAGCTATTGTTTTGTTTTGTTTTCCATTTGGGAAGAAGGATTGTCAATGATTTTTGTACATCTTTGGCTCATTCTTTCATTTATTAAAAATATTTACCTGGGCTCTTAGCAACGGGGAGATCTCTCAGGTCTGCTCTGTGTAGGACAGCAGACACCATGGCCTTCTACAGCCTTTCCTCAAGCCTTTGAATAAAGTGTTTCCAAAAAAAAATTTACCTGGATGTAACGACCTGCCAATGACTTGTCTATGAATGTCACTCAAGTAGATATGGTCTCTGTCAGAATGTAGCTTATAAAGGAGAACCACAGACGATTAAATAGTTACAATAAAGTGCGGTAAACAAGAGCATAGACTGTACACATGGAAGTCTAAAACACCATAGGAGCCATTCCAGGAGAATGTAAGGACCCAGAAAGAGGACCCCCAACTCAAGTCCCCATCAGCGCGCACCCAAGGAGACACGAGAGACTGACTTGATGCAAAATAGCAAAAAGCAGTTTACTAACAAGGGCCCTTGGATCGAAACTCATCCCATGCAGGGGAGAGAATTTCGATGAAGACCCCAGGAAGTTTAGAACTTTTATAGGGGGAGGCACAAGGGGGAAGGGAAAAGCGGGAAATTCTGGTGCGGTTACATATAATTGGATATTTCAAACATCAGCACTTTGCGTAAGCAATCATTTTGACAGGCTGGATGGCCCACTATTTTTGACCATGAAGCCTCAGACCTTCTAGGATAAACCCAAGTTGGCCCATTACTCACTTGGGCATGTTTAGACTGGTCAAGATATGTCTTTGGTTGTTTCTATATTTCTGGTCACCTTGTCCCTAGAGGGGCTTTATATTTTTATTATGGCTATTCTCAGCAAGCTCAGCAAGCCGTCCTGTGGTCTTTGCCAAGTTTTTTGGTTTTTTTTTTTTTTTTGGTTTTTCGAGACAGGGTTTCTCTGTGTAGTTCTGGCTGTCCTGGAACTCATTCTGTAGACCAGGCTGGCCTTGAACTCAGAAATCCGCCTGTCTCTGCCTCCCAAGTGCTGGGATTAAAGGCATGCGCCACCACTGCCCGGTGCCAAGTTGTTTTTAATTTTTACCCTCACAGAGAACACACTTCAGATAACATGAACACATCTATCTATCTATCTATCTTTCTTTCTTTCTTTCTTTCTTTCTTTCTTTCTTTCTTCCTTCCTTCCTTCCTTCCTTTCTTTCTTTCTTTCTTTTTTTCTTTCTTCATTTTGATCTTTGATCTTTACATTCTGATCACTGCCCTCCATCTCTCCCTCACACAGTCCCTCCCTCTCCCCTGAGAGGGTGGAGCCTCCCACCCCAGTAGCCCCCAAACCTGGCACATCATATCTTTGCAGGATTAGGCATAACCTCTCCCACTGAAGCCAGACAAGGCAGCCCAGTTAGGGGAACAGGATCCATGGACAGGCAACAGCCTCAGGGATAGCCCTTACCCCAGTTGTTGGGGCCCCACATGAAGACCGAGCTGCACATCTGCAGGTGTTGAATAGAATGTTTAAATGTGTCTCCAGATTTTTAAAAGCTGTTCTTCCCATGGTGTCTTAGTGAGAGTTTTACTGCTGTGAACAGACCATGACCAAGGCAACTCTTAGAAGGACAACATTTCATTGGGGCTGGCTTACAGGTTCAGAGGTTCAGTCCAGTATCATCAAGGCAGGAGCAGGGCAGCTTCCAAGCGACATGGTGCAGGAGGAGCTGAGAGTTCTACATCATCATCTGAAGGCTGCTAGCAGAATACTGACTTCCAAGCAGCTAGGATGAGGGTGTTAAAGCCCACACCCACAGTGACACACCTACTCCAAAAGAGCCACACCTTCTTAGAGTGCCACTCCCTGGGCCAAGCATATAGAAACCATCACACATGGTTTTTCTTGTCTTAGTATTACTTCCATGAGTGCATTTCCTATGGATAGAATGTAGTTCTTTTTGTTCAGGGAGATCAAACCAAGGTTTGCACATGCTAAGAAACTTGTATTTGACGGCTTAAGTGCCAGCCCCTCTGACAGGCACCATGTGTTGCCCAAATATGTCAACCTCTTCTGCCTTACCTTTCTCTGTTATGGAAATAAAACAAGAAACACTTCGATTCATATTCTTGGAGACATTTGTAACGCAGAGGGTTTGGGGAGAGAAACAGGCCCTCGAAGAATAGATGAGAGATTCTGGAGAGATGGTTCAATAGTTTAAGTATGTGTTTTCCAAATGTGAGGACTGGGGCTTTCCATTCCCAGAATCCTATGCAAATGCTCCATGGGGAATGCTAGCCTGCCTGAATTCCAGCATGGGAAGATAGAGACCAGATTCCTCAGAATCAGCTGACTAGCAAAACTAGCCATATCTGTAAGCTCTGGAGTTGACTGAGAGACCTTGCCTCAGTGAGTGAGGTAGGTAGAGGAGCAAGTGAGGATGAGTCCTGACTTCCATCTGCGACACACAGGAGCATCGCAAAAGAAGAAAGATGAACTCACACAGGGATGGTATGTGAGGGGTTCAGAGGGGCCTTTTAGAAAGAGGCACAGGATGAGGAGCTGTGGGGAAGCACCTGAAAAATGATAAATGGAAAACTAGAAGTTAGCATCAAGGAATTTTTTTTTAAAAAGGCTTCAAGAAGAAAGGTTGTCGGGCGGTGGTGGTGCACACCTTTAATCCCAGCACTTGGGAGGCAGAGGCAGGCAAATTTCTGAGTTCAAGGCCAGCCTGGTCTACAGAGTGAGTTACAGGACAGCCCGGGCTATAAGAGAAACCTTGTCTCAAAAAACAAAAAACAAAACAAAACAAAAAACAAAACAAAAAGACAAACAAAAAAAAACCAAAAGAAAAACAAAAAAAAAAAAGAAGAAGAAGAAAGGTCAGGCATGGTGGCACATGTCAGGAATCCCAGCGCTCAGGAGGCAAAAGCAGGTAGATCTCTGCTGCGAGGAACCCAATCTATAGAGTGAGTTCCTACGTAGTGATACACTCTGCCACCACACCCAACTCCACCAAGCTCCCACCTTCCAATCACCCCACCCCACCCACCACCAACTCAGCTCAAATCAAAATGTCAGTGACAAGATTAAGAAATGATGCTCTCAGGCTGGAGAGATAATAGCCCCACGGTTAAGAAGGCAGACTGCTCTTTCAGAGGACCTGAGTTCAGTTCCCAGCACCCAAGTGGGCAGCTCACAGTCTCCTGCATCTTCAGCTCCAGAGGATCTGATCCCTTCTCCTGGCCTACCCTGGCTCCTGCACTCATGAGCACATAATCCCCCCATCATTAAGAATTAAAAAGCCCGGGCAGTGGTGGCACACGCCTTTAATCTCAGCACTTGGGAGGCAGAGGCAGGCGGACTTCTGAGTTCGAGGCCAGCCTGGTCTACAGAGTGAATTCCAGGATAGCTAGGGCTACACAGAGAAACCCTGCCTCGAAAAACAAAACAAACAAACAAAAAAAAGAATTAAAAAGAAATCTTAAAAAAAAAAAAAAAGAAACTTTGTTTCTATCCAAGGAAGAACGCATGTTTTCCAGTTCACCACAGTTACAAACCCCATAGAAGTATTAGGAGCAAGTAGAAGGGGCTGGAGAGATGGCTCAGCGGTTAAGAGCACCTCTTCCAGAGGTCCTGAGTTCAAATCCCAGCAACCACATGGCAGCTCACAACCATCCGTAATGAGATTGGATGCCCTATTCTGGTGTGTCCGAAGACAGCGACAGTGTATTCATAAATAAAATAAATAAATAAATCTTTAAAAAAAAGGAGCAAAAAAGGAGCAAGTAGAAGAAAGAGTAGCTGGGTAGTGGGGTGGTGGGGGTGGGGTGGTTTAATCTCAGCACTCAGGAGAGAGAGGCAGACAGATCTCTGAGTTCAAAGCCAGCCTGGTCTACATAGTCAGTTCCAGGCCAGCCAGTAGAGAGAATGAGAAATTGAAGAATTTAAGAAAGTAGTTCCAGCTTTGGCATGGACTCTGTGCTTTCTCAGTCCTGTTTCGCTGTAGAAGCATCTTGTACTCTCAAGGCATTTTTTAAATTGAAAATTAATTCTTTCATACAATATCCCTACCACAGGTTCCCCTCCTCCTAGCTCCCTCCCCACCCCCCAGATCTACCCACCCCCTTCATTTTTTCATTTCCTTTTCAGGAAAGAGCAGGCCCCCAAGAGATGACAACCGAACAGGACAAGACAAGATGCAACAAGACAAGGCAAAGCCCTTGTATGGATGCTGAACAAGGCAACCCAATAGAAAAAGAGTCCGTACAACAGGACAGAGAGCCAGAGAAACACCCACTCCCACTGTTAGGACTCCCACCAAACCACCAAGCTAGCAGCCATAGTCCATTCAGAGGACCTGGTGCAGACACACACAGGCCCCACGATTGCCTCTTGATGTCTCCACTCAAGACATTTCTTAATCCTCCATTAAACACTAGTTCCTTTCAGCAAGTGTTACAATACCTTTTTATCCTAACTAGGCTTTTTCTCAGGGAGAACAGGAGAATTGGAAACATTTCTGTAGTCCCTGAGGGAGATAGGACTTACAGATGTTCTGTTTCTGTGGAGTTCTTCAAATTCAAGAAGTCGGGGTGAACAAACTTTAATATGCAATCCTTTGGAAGATAAAATTGAATATTAGGAGGTAGGGTGGAATTCAAAACAGGAGTACAATAAGAGAAAGAGGACCCTGAACAAAACCCAAACCAAACGAAACAGAATACCAACCACTGCTTATTTCTACAACTGCCCGGGGGGTTGGGGAGGGGCACACTGAAGTTCAGCAGTCACCAGTAAGGCCAGGACCAATGCATTTTCCTTTAAGGAGCTTCTGACTTCTAGGAAGCCAAGATAACTGTCTTTTCACCCCACCTAGGGTGCTAATAACAGAACAAAAAAATGATTCTACCAAGTCTAGCTTAGTGAGCCGATGACCTTACTGAGGTTACCTATAGCCACACGGATGAGGGGTTACCTGCAGGAGGGTGGTGATGCTTAGGCAGACGGATCTCTGAAAAGCCCCTGCCCAGCATGGGTTGAGGATGTACGGATGCTCTCCTCTGAATTACTCACTGCTCTTTAACCTTGGGAGAGGCTCCATGACTCTTGGAACTTTCTGAATGTTCTGTGTCCTGCAAATTTCCTAAGCTTCATAGCTTTCATTTTTCTTCTGAGTCTTTCAAGCCCCCACCTACCTCCAAATGGGAATTTACTTTCCTTTTTTAGAACAGGTTCTCACTGTGTGGTCCTGGCTGCCCTGGAATTAACTGTGTAGACCAGACTGGCTTCAAACTCATACCAAGCCATCTGCCTGTGCCTCTGCCTCTCTGCCTCTCTGCCTCTCTGCCTCTCTGCCTCTCTGCCTCTCTGCCTCTCTCCCTCTCTGCCTCTCTCCCTCTCTCCCTCTCTGCCTCGTCTCTGCCTCCCGAGTGCTGGGATTACAAGTATGGGCTGCCATGACCAGTGAGGATTTTTAATTTGGAGAAAATAGCTACATATGAGGGTGTAGTGGATAGTTTTGCCAACTGGACACAAGCTAGAGTCATCAAAAAGGAAGGAGACTCAGTTGAGGAAATGCTTCCCTGAGATCCATCTGTAAGGCATTTTCTCAGTTAATAATCAGTGGGGGAGGACCCAGCTTATTGTGGGTGGAGCCATCTCTAGATTGGTAGTTGTAGATTCTATAAGAAAGCAGACAGAGAAAGCCTTGGGAATCAGGCCAGCAAGCATCACCCCTCCATGGCCTCTGGATCAGCTCCTGCCCCCAAGTTCCAGCCCTGCTTGAGTTCCTGTCCTAACTTCCTCCCATGAACGACTATGATCTGGAAGTGTAGATTGAATAAACTCTTCCTTCACCAACTTGCTTTTCTGTCCTGGTGTTTCATTGCAGCGAGAGGAACCTGAACTAAGACACAAGGCTAGCCCCACATCTAACAAATGTTCGCACCTATGAGTTCTGCACTGTAGTCCTTCATTTGTACAGACTAATTGAAGACAATGAGAAAAGGGCCAGTTAGCCGGGCAGTGGTGGTGCATGCCTTTAATCCCAGAACTTGGGAGGCAGAGGCAGGCAGATTTCTGAGTTCAAGGCCAGCCTGGTCTACAGAGTGAGTTCCAGGACAGCCAGGGCTACACAGAGAAACCCTGTCTAGAAAAACCAAAAAGAGAGAGAGAGAGAGAGAGAGAGAGAGAGAGAGAGAGAGAGAGAGA
>NW_021621071.1:5139846-5195144 GCF_004785775.1 Grammomys surdaster
AGAGAGAGAGAGAGAGAGAGAGAGAGAGAGAGAGAGAGAGAGAGAGAAGTCTATAAAAGACCCTGTATTGGACATGAGATTTCAAAAACTCTCTTGGGCACATGGGATTTGGACAGATAAAATTTCCTCAAGGCATTCTCCATTAGAAGCGCCTAGTAGGTGATTAACAATAGACAGTAGCAGATTGGACGAACATGAACTTCTCATAGGAATCAATATTTTCCCTTTATTTGTGCAGCCACTCAGCAACTTGTGTTGACCGTGAGACTGTTTCATGGTGAGCTCATACTCTGGTGCAGGAGGCAACAGGTAAAGAATTAGAATAAGGTGTAGTAAAGGTGCTTAATGTCAACCCAGAATTCACATCCTGTCATCTTCCAAACAGAATCAAACACCTGTCTGTATCTTTCCTTCCTGGAGCAGCTCGGAACCTACAGCTTCTAGTCTATATAAATCTCTGAGGCTCTTCCTGGCTCACTAGCAAAAATAAATAAGCTACAAGTGCGGACAGTGACCACTAGAGGGCACCATCACCTCAATGAAACTACCAGGTAAGGGCACATCCTTCCAAGACTGCGTCAGCGCTGTGTTCTTCAATTAAAAATAAGGTAACCGGCAAAGATTTCCCCCTGAGTTTTCTAAAACAAGAATATTCTAAGAGACATGGGGAATGTAAGAAGGAAGAAACTACAGTTCGTAAGGTGACAGATGTTCACTACAAGTGTTCCAACTTAAAAAAGTATTTCTTCTCAAAGAAAGAATTGTACTAAACATTAGAATTCTCAGGTCTTACCAATTTCTACTAAGATATGTCAGGAGCTAAAAAGAGAGGACAAAGAAAGCTATGGAACTGTTTTAAATGAGCCGCCTTTAATGTCTATTTTGAGGGGCTTGGAGAGATGGTTCTGTGGTTAAAGTACAGAGGCTGGGCCCTTCGATCTTTGGAACTCTGTATCAGGTGGCTCATAACTGCTTGTAACTCCAGCTCCAAGACATCCAGTGACTATGGCCTCCTTGGAGACCTGCATTTACACACACACACACACACATAAACACACAGAATAAAATAAATTGATTTATTGATTTTTAAATAACCAGAGCATGAAAACTATCTGGTTATATCAGATCAAAACATTGTGTTTCCTATTCTGTAGTCAAACTATTGGTAACACTGTTGCAAATAGGCTGTTTCCAAATGACTAAGGTTAGTTCAGAACTCAGACAGTCTCACTGAGTCTGAAGTCTGTAGTAGCCTGGCCATTTCCTGTAGTTATTAGACACTAGAAATCCTAAAGAGACCTACCTAAACTAGACCTAAGTGACTATTACGGTGATTAGTACTGATTGGCAAACTGACAGGTCTAGACTCATATCTGAGCCAATCTCTGGGCACATCTGTGAGGGGGTTTCTAGACTGACTTTACAGGGGTAGGAAGAGCCACCCTAAATGCAAATTTGCGGGGCACTGTTCCACGGGCTAGGGTCCTTGACTGGCTAAAATGGACGAAAGGAGCTGAGTGAAGATTTTCATCTCACTCTGCTTCCTGACAGTGAACACAGTAGACCAGACCTCTGCCGGGTTCATCTCACAGCCTGTATTCAGGATGACTGGAATATTACCCTGGGTTAGGGTTAGGGTTAGGGTTAGGGTTAGGGTTAGGGTTAGGGTTAGGGTTAGGGTTAGGGTTATTACAAAATAAACGACCAAACTTCCTAAGTACCAGCTTTCTCATGCCTTAATTTTCAGTGTATACGAACTTAAACTTGTATATAAACTTTCCTTAAACCACAGGGCATGGTCTTTTTCAGTCAATCTATCCCCCCTCCCTCATTTCCCCTAAATTAATTTCCTACATTTCTCTTAATAGTTCTTGAACAACTGAAAACTCTTTCCAGCATCTCTGATTTTTTTCCTCGAATGTGTGAATGTGTGTACTTGTGAACACATTTGTGTTCTTGTATTCATCCATTCATGTGGAGGCCAGAGGGTGACAGTGGCTGTCTTCCTCAACCACTTTTCTATTTTGTGGCTGTATCTCTGAACCTGAAGCTCCTCACTAGTTCTTGGGGGTCCTCCTGTCCCTTGCTTCCTTGTGCTGGAATTATGGGGACATGCTACCACTCGGGATTGTTGGTTTCTTTTTGGTTTTTCGAGACAGGGTTTCTCTGGGTAGCTGTGGTGGTCCTGGACCTCACTCTGTAGACCTGGCTGGCCTTGAACTCACAGATCTGCCTGTCTCTGCCTCCTGTGTGCCTGACCCACTCCTGGTTTTTAGTGTAGATGCCTGGGATTGAATTCCAATCTTCAAACTTGTGAGTGTTTTACTCTCTGACTCATCTCCTTAGCAGCTTGTGATTTATGGATTTCGGAAAACCCCTTCCTTCAAGAGAACTTGTAGAAACGTTCTCTGAGTCACTTGGATTTTGTGCAACAGTACACATTCATGGTTGTCCACATCTCAGGCCTGTGAGGGTTAGCCTTGATTGTCAGCTCTGTGGGATTTGGAATCATTGTAAACAAACCTCTGAGCTTCATCTAGATTCATTTAGGTGGTTAGACTCATTTTGACTGTAGGTAGCATTATTCCAGGCCTGGGGTCCCTGACTGAATAACAAGAAGGGTCACCAGGCAAGAGTATTCTTCTCCCTCTGCTTCCTGACTGCAGACTTGATGTATCAGCCACCTCATGCCCTGTTGCAAGACTCTCAGCATGATGGCCCTTCTTTCCAGTTTAAGACAAAAATAAGTCCTTTCTCTGGTAAGCTGCTTTCAACAAATACTTTGTTGCAGCAACCAAGGACAGTAATGAAGACAGGGCCACCTGTCAGGGGTTTTCTCAGTAGAATTTTGGTCCCAGTTAGACTGGCCTATAGTATTCCTTTATTAGCCTGTCCTGTCTGTAGTGATTTCTTACTTTTTTGTGCTGATATTAATTTCTGTCTTAGTCAGAATTTCTATTGCTGTGATTAAACACCATGACCAAGAAGCAAGTTGGGGAGGAAAGGGTTTATTCAGCTTACACTTCCACACTGCTGTTCATCACCAAAGGAAGTCAGGACTGGAACTCACACAGGGCAGGATCCTGGAGGCAGGAGCTGATGCAGAGGCCATGGAGGGATGCTGTTTACTGGCTTGCTTCCCCATGGCTTGCTTAGCCTGCTTTCTTATAGAACCCAGGACTACCAGCTCAGGGAATGGCCCCACCCTCATTGGGCTAGGCCCTGCCCCCTTGATCACTAATTGAGAAAATGCCTTACAGCTGGATCTCATGGAGTCATTTCCTCAAGGGAAGGTCCTTTCTCTGTGATAAGTTCAGCCTTGTGTCAAGTTGACACACAAAACTAGGCAGTGCAATTTCCTTTTGCATTCTCTTGTTTTTGGTTAGTCTGGTTGGAGTGTCTAGTTAAAAAAAATTTTTTTTTAAGGAATCATTTTGTTAGCCGGGCAGCGGTGGCGCACGCCTTTAATCCCAGCACTTGAGAGGCAGAGGCAGGTGGATTTCTGAGTTTGAGGCCAGCCTGGTCTACAAAGTGAGTTCCAGGACAGCCAGGGCTATACAGAGAAACCCTGTCTCAAAAAACCAACCCCCCCCCAAAAAAAAAGGATCATTTTGTTTAATTCATTGACTTTTTTTCCTCCGTTATTATTCTTTATTAATTTTCAGTATTTGCTTACTTCGTGTCTTTTGCTTGTCTGGGTTTCATTAGGTCTCCAATTTTTTTTTAAGGAAAAGGCCTAAATAACTGGTGTAAGATCTCCATTTTTTTGTTTGTTTGTTTTTTGTTTTTCGAGACAGGGTTTCTCTGTGTAGCCCTGGCTGTCCTGGAACCTGGAACTCACTCTGTAGACCAGGCTAGCCTCGAACTCAGAAATACGCCTGCCTCTGCCTCCGGAGTGCTGGGATTAAAGGCGTGCACCACCACCGCCCAGCAGATCTCCATTTTTTAAAAAGATTTTTAAAAAAATGTTTATTTATTTTTTCATGTATGTGAGTACACTGTAGTTGTTTTCAGACACACCAGAAGAGGGTGTCAGATCCCACTGCAGATGGTTGTGAGCCACCATGTGGTTTCTGGGAATTGAACTCAGGACCTCTGGAAGAGTAGTCAGTGCTCTTAACCGCTGAGCCATCTCTCCGGTCCAAGATCTTCTTTTTTTTTTTTTTTTTTATTTTGTTGGTTATATATATTTGCTGTTACATAATTCCTTCTAAAAACTCTTAATTTTGGAATCACGTATTTTCATTTCCATTCAGCTTGCCGTACCTTTTACATTTCCCTTGAGACTTCGTCAGTTGTTGACAAAAACAGCTGCTAACCCTGCTCTCTCTCTCTCCCTCCAAAGATTCGTCTCCTAATTCCAGAAACCTGTGAGTTCCGGATTACCTGTAGCTGTAGCGGGGAATTAAAGATGCTGATAAACTTAAGGCTACTGGTGACTGGATGGTAAAATAGCGACACTATCCAGCCGGGCGCAGAAATCGTGAGGATGCTTAGAGGAGGAGGTGAGAACCAGCGATGTTAACGGTGAAATGCGAGGGAAATGCAGTGCGGTCCACGGCAGCAGGTATGGCTGATATAGGAAGGGAACCGTGAAGCAAGGCGTGTGGACAACCCCTCAGAGCTAACGAAGGATGCTTCTGTGGGTTTTCCAGATTGGCATGCAGCCTTCCTATACTGCAGCTTCAGCAACTGTGAGACAAAATCTGTACGTTAGGCCGTGAAAACAAAGCCATTCATTATAGCCGTAGAAATGGACCAAGGTAAGAGAAATGGACCAGCCTGCTTGCTGTGTCCTGAACGACACCAAGAGATGGATCCTTCTTTATTCTTGATGTCTATCTACTATAGAACCTTTTGCATACTGTAGGCATCAAAGATAAGTTTGTTAAACCAATAAATAGTTGAAAGCCATTTACTGATAATGGCTGTATTATTTGTTGTTGTTTCTTCAGACAAATATGCTCTTAAAGAAAACACAGAGTTTTATGTGCTGTGTTATTTATTATGGCTAAATAAAAAAAGAGATTAAACTTGGCTAACACGCAGCCATTCTTTTCTTCTCCAGTGAAACCCCTCAGGATACTCTGTGTTTGGGAGTCAGGGGAGGAAATTAGCTAACTTGTCTTCTTTATGGCCTTATAAAAATATCCCCAGTGTGGTTTCCATTAAGAAGGCATCATTCAACTGTGGGCCTGACAACATTAGGAGTAGTCTTACTGCCTTCATGTTGCTGGGATTTCCCTGGAGGGAGCGTTCATCACCCATTTTTAGACGCTGCTCGGTAAGTTCAGAAATATCAGGGACTGCTGCCCAAAATCAACTTGATAGAAGAAATCCAAAGCTGCTGATTTTACACATGAAGTATATTAACTATTTTGGGGCATTAACCCCCCCACCTCCCCTAACCACCATCCCTACTGCGCCCCCAACTACAAACACTAGAAAACAACCCAGCCTCTGAAGGGAGTTCAGATCAAGTTTAATCAAGGTAAACTTTCTGTCTGTGGACAATTTTTAACTAGCAGAGAAGATCGGAAGAGAGAAACCAAAGCCCAGGAATCCTAAAGCTTTTAGAATTTGTGAAGAAGAGATGGGGAGAGAACTCCAGCAGTTTGTACAGGGGGGTCCCCTCTCTCAAATCAAATCGTTTTTTCAATCCTCACTCCCTCCCTGGAGACCCTGTTGACTGACTGGGCTGGTTTGGTCACGGTACGATCATGCGTGCACCTCCACTCCAACCAAATAAATGTAATAATAATAAAAACAAAGTTAACTCCAGGAATCAGGAGGCAGAGGCAGGCATATCTCAGTAAGTCTGAGTGATGTCTATTCTACATATTCAATTCCAGGCCAGCCGGAAAGACAGGGTGAAACCCTATCTCTAACAAAGAACAAAACAATCCCCAAAAGGTTGAAAATAAAGAAATACAAGTTTTAAAAGCTAAATAATATTGATTTTGTTAGTGGCAGTTTTGTTTTGTGTTTTTGAGATGGAGGTTTTCTGTGTAGCCCAGGCTGTTCCAGAACTCACTATGGCTTTGAATTCCTGCCTCTGTCTCCCGAGTGTTGGGATGAAAGGCGTGAGCCACCACCACCTGGCTTTAACAATATTGATTTTTCAAAAAACGATATTTATTCTGGGGCAGTAAGATGGCTCAGGAGGTGAAGGTATTTGCCACCAAGCCTGGTGTCCTGAGTTGGTCATACTAACTGAGTTCTCCAGGACTCACACAGTGGAAGGAGAGAACAGTTTCTGTAGGTCGTCTCTGACCCACACCCCCATTCCTCCTCCCCAACTCAGATACAGACACACAGACCTAAAAATAAATGAAAAATCTTTTTAAAAGATCAGAACCAGGAAACTGGAGAGATGGCTCAGTGTATAAAAGTACAAGCTACAAAAGCCCAGTGCTCTGAATTCAATCCCTGGAACCCACAATGGACAGAGAACTGACTCTGGAAACCCACAGCAGTGAGTGACTCTCTTCTCTCCCTCTCCCACCCCACAACTCCTGCCACACATACAAGTAATAAAAACTGAAGTAAATTTAGGGCTGGGGAGACGACTCAGTGGTAGAGCATTTGGTGTTCTTGCAGAGGAACTGGATTCCCAGCACCTACACGGTGGCTCACAATCACTTGGAACACTAGTTCTAGGGGATCGGATGCTTTCTTCTAATACCTGCAGGCACCAGACATGCACACATGTACGTGCAAAACAAAAAACCAAAACAAACAAACAACCCCCCCAAAAAAAAAACAAAACAGAACAAAAAAACCCATGCACACACAAAAAAATAATAAAATAAAATAATCTAACATACACACACATTTAGGGAAACAACACAAAACGGACGTATGGTAAAACGTTACAACAGAAAAGCCAAGAGATGAGCACCTGTAATACACTCAGTGGTGAGAACCACCGCCAACGGCACCAGAAATAACTCAGTCTTCCAAACTCCCAGCCACCTCCCCAAGCATACTCCCAACTACCCCCAGAAGCCCCACAATTCCTCCTAGCCACCCCCCGAAGCTCCCTCCCCCACACCTCTCAGGCTGGTAAACTTATAAGCATCATACTTCCAAAAACCATTGGTTTACTTTTTCTTCATTTATCATGACAAAAGTGCAGTGCTGAGGCCGTCTGTGGGAATTTGGAGATATTGGACCCATTCCTAACTGCGCCATTCCCTTCAGGACAGCAAAATATCCTGTCCTTTCTCCTAAATTCTCCGAGATGCCCAGAATGGCAGGCTCTTTCCTATTGGCCTATGTCTGTCTTTAGATCTTAAGCCTTCCTTTCTGTGCAGGCTTACGTTGTACCTCTGCTTTCCTCCTAGATGCCCAGGTACCACTTGAGCATCTCTCCTTCTTCATATATGCCGTAGGTTCCACTTGTAGGTTCCACTTGTAGGTTCTTGAGCTCTCTACCCTGGCTAGCGAGTGGTCCGTGTACATTCCTAACAAAGAGGACTCTGTACACCCCGTTCCACATTCACTCTTGTTGTTCCGGTCTGTGTAAGCAGAAGGCACGAATCTGCAAAGGTCATGAGCATGTTAACTATGCTCCACTTACCTCTCTTTTGTCCCCATCAAATATCCCTGAGGTCTCCACCCTGTAATAACCCCGCCTTCCTACTTCACGCATGTTAAGGGTTCTGTCAGATTACAACCCCGTTCTTTGAACCAGCTTTATGAAACAGATTCACTAATAATTAATCCAAAGCCGGGCTCCCAGTGGCCACGGATAACAAAGATCATAACGACGTTAACTCCTTCAAACAGCACTCAGAAAACCTCCGAGTACGGCACCCTTGGCTACGCTTTGTCCTTGACTTTAGTCTGGTGAGAGAACACATTAACGTGGCAAGTTATAAGAAACAGATTTATGGCTTACAGGATAGGCAGCTGGAGAGGAAAAGCCTAAGAAATACTGTGAAATGGTTCCCTGTGGCTCCGAAAAGCTGCCCTGGGGCAATCGGAGTCTTACTTCTATGTATCCCGGCTGGGCTACCCCTGGGGAACGCAGAAAGGAAGCCAGTTCTGCGGTAAACATTTCTGACAAGCATGACTCACTGAGTAACATTTTGAGGGACATCATGTTTTCAGAAGAAGGAAGAACAAAAAAAAAGAAAACAGGCTGTTCTGGGAAGTTCTTCTGAAGCCACAACAGTGAACAATGTCTTTTTCAATATGGCCGTCATTATGTTTAGCTGAGGATTGTCTTCTACATTTCTAGCAAGCAATTTGTCTTTACAGAACTTGAATTTTAGTAAAATTTTAATTGAAGATCTTCAAGTTATTCCTCTGGGGAAGGGTTGTTTTGTTTATAATTTTTCTTTCTGCTCTTACTATATAGACTGCCTTCAGTTATTGGAATCTTCTCTTTTCCTGTTTGTTTGTTTGTTTGTTTTGGTTTTTCAAGACAGGGTTTCCTCTGTGTAGCCCTGGCTGTCCTGGAACTCACTCTGTAGACCAGGCTGGCCTCGAACTCAGAAATCCACCTGCCTCTGCCTCCCAAGTGTTGGGATTAAAGGCGTGCGCCTCCACTGCCCGGCTCTTTTCCTGTTTTTAAAATTAGGATTCAGATGTGGTTTTTTTGTTTTTTTGAAGGCCCAGGATAGTGCAATAAGCTGTTTTGTTTTGTTTTACTGTTGTGTTGGCAGTAGACAAAATGGGAAGATTGTTACTTCCCTCCTGACAGCACAAGCAGAGGGTTAGCACTGAAGTGTGTGAGGAGGGTGACTTTGGAGCCTGACTCCCTGAGTTCAAATACCAGCTCTTCTGCGCAATAGGGATGTGACCTTGAACGAAGCAGTCAAATTCCCACATCAGTTTCCTTACCGTCCCAAGGATCCTTGTACATTGTGTAATAGTTAGGTATGTCTGGGAGGCCCTGAAAACACTTCCTAGGAACGGTATTTGCTTCTTAAAATTCCCTCTTAAAAATGCAAGTCTACGTAGTGGATTGATATCTGTTACACCTTGAGTTTAGCTTTCCTCTAAACTCCACCACAGAAGCCCATCTGAATCTGTACACACACACACACACACACACACACACACACACACACATCCTTATATTTGATCAGTGACATCAAACCTCTCCATGGGAAGAACAGGCAGGAAGAGATCAAAACTCCCTTGGCAGTCGTGAAGGCCACTGCTTCAGCCCCAACCTGATCATGGCTCTACAGGATGGTTGAGTACTACATTAGCCACTGCCCTTTGACCTTCTCAGGCTCGATCTTCTGCAGAAGAGATATTAAAGAGAATACTTCAGAGGGATGCTACATCTCAGGTTCAAGGAAATTGATAAAAAGCTTCCTGTAAATTCCTGTTGTTCTGAGATAGACCTGGAAGTCCTGATAGTCAGGTAAGGCTCACTGGGGACTCGGTCTTTGCCTCCTGGGACTCTGATCTCTGTGTTCTACCTTCTTTCCTGCTCCATAGACTCTTTGCTCCCCTAACAGGACAGGGATCTTGGCTTTGGGGTTTTCCAGCTGCCTGTTTCTCTCTACTCCCCAAGCTCTCACTTGGCTGTGGCCTACCCTCTCTCAGAAGAACATTCATAACTTTCAAATAGAATCAGGTCCCGTGATCAAAGCAACTCATGGGATAAAGAGTTTATTTGGCTTTGGGTTCCAGAGGGTTCAGAATTTGTCATGGTGGGGAGGTATGGCAGGGAGCAGGAAACATTGCGTCAGGAACTGGTTCACACCTTGAGCCAAAACACAAAGCAAAGAAAAGCATCTCAGAGTCCACTTTCAGTGACACACTTCCTCCAGAGGCCATGTCTCCTAACCCCCCTCAACAGCACCACCAACTGGGGACAACAGGACATTACATCCTGGAGCCTACGAAAGGGGCATTCCCTTTCAAACCGTTTCCTCAGGTTTCTATCACATGTAGTTATTCTTTTTTTTTCTTTTTTTTCTTTTCTTTCTTTCTTTTTTTTCTTTTTTTTCACATGTAGTTATTCAATGGTGTGACAGCTCCTAATAATTTTCAAAACTTCATTTGCTTTTCTCGTTTTCCTTGCCTCAATGACTTATGTCCAATTATGTCCTACACCCAGATTATAAAAGTTGTTAAGTATTAATTTTGACTAGAGATTAAGAGATTGAAATTTAGCTGGCCATGGTAGCACACACCTTTAGTCTCAGCACTCAGGAGGCAGAGGGAGTTCTAGTCCTGCCTGGACTGCCTAGTGAAATGGTTTCAAAACAAAAACAAAACAAACAAATGTGTGTGTGTGTGTGTGTGTGTGTGTGTGTGTATTGAACATTGAAAAGAGTTTTTGATATCCGGTCTAGATTATTCTGCTATTGACTAGGAAACTGGTAGCTGATTGCTTTGCGTGCTTATGATTGATTATTCAGGTAATTAATAATAGAGTGAGAAAAGGCTTAGGCTAATTTCTTCCATTTCCCAGCCCAGTGAACTTTCTAGTAATACATTCTTTGCTACTATAAATATAAAATAAGAAGGTAAAAAAGGTAACGCAGATATGTAAAAGAAGTAAAGATTGCATACAATCATCATGGGGACCAACGACTTTACTGCTTAGTAATGTAAAATGGACATTAGGAATTAGAAGCTTTGGCTATAGTCAAGGTTTGCTGCCCAGGATTTTACCAGGTAAACTATAATCCCCATTGTGAGGTACTAGAAAACTTAGTCCTACTAGACTGTTTAGAAAGATCGCCCTGTGGGAGGTGAGGAAGATGGAGGAAAACAGTTGAATCCGGGTGGCTGATGAGACAGGAGAGGAGGGACAGAAAGATGTCCTTGCCTCAGGACTCTGCCAGCAAGAAGGCAGAGGTGACCGATCCAGAACAATGAACCATGATCCAAAATAGAAGCACGAGCCAGGTCAACTCCTTTTCTTTAGAATTTAGCCACTGTGTTACTCTGTTATTAGTAACAGGAAGTGGCTGAGCGCAGAAGATATTAGAAACTGAGCTGAGTTAGCTTTCGTGTGGCAACAGGACCGAGGAAGTAGAGGTTTGGGTTAACTTTTTTGTGAAGGGTTGCTCATCTTTGCTCTAGGTTACACTACGGTTTGGAACATGCCCAGCTCTTCACCAAAGAAATACAGCCGCCTCCACTCTGAATTCCTGTGCCAGACTAAGAGCCTGACTCACACAAACCCTGAGGCTCGCTACCACAATGTTCATAAATGGTAAGTAACATCAGCGTTAAAACCACCCTGTGATGACTCCCTGTCTAACATGTGACTCAGAAGTCATCACTTCCATCTTTGGAGCAAGGATAAAACCAGGCAAACTGAAAATTTATCTGGGCATCTGGCACGTGCCTGGAATCCCAGAATTTGGGAATTGGATCAGAGTTCAAGGTCAACCTGTGCTACTTGAGTAGTCTGAAATCAGACCGAATTATGTGAGATCCAGTCTCAAAAAGGCAAACCCAACCCAACACAAACCACACAAAACAAAGTTTAAATTGAAGGGCTCTTTTTTTTTTTTTTTGACACGTCAGAAAGCTGATGTCATGGGACAAATTACTGCCCAGAAAACTGGAAAGAGACATGATAGAATTATAGTTTTCAGGGAGACACTCTGGGCAGAAGCCACTGTAGCTGATTCATTAGCACAGGCTCAGTGTAGAATTACCCTCCTGAGAGGACCCATGACTAAGGGAACAGCTATATTTCCCCCAAATTCACTTCCATGAACCATATCACGTACTTTCTGTGAGGTCAGAGAAAAGCCCCTCTATGGGGCTTTTTGAAACAGGCTCTAAAACTTTTGTTTGCCTCAATAAGGCTTTCTCTCAAAAGAAATTATTTTCAAAATGCCTAAGCACTTGGATTTTACCCAATTGTACCTGACCAAAGGAAAGAGAATTACCAGGCTCAGCTACCTTCTAGCCATTTCAGTGTGGAAATACCCAACTAAGTTTCACTCCAAGCCCGAGACCTAATTATAGACTCACAGAACACCTCTCTCATAGCCTGTAACCAGATCACCAGGCACCTACCTAACAACAGAAGACTATGGCTAAACGACCTGCAATCTTTAGGTTTGATTCTTCAATTCCTACTTTAGGAAGATGCAAATGGTAGGGAAGATAGAAACAGACATACGGAAGGAAATTTGAACCTCTGACATAACAGCAAAGCAAATACGCAGACAGTTTATGTCTCAGGTAAACATGAAGTATAGAGGCTTATCTACCTAAGGTCCCAGTGGCCTGATACATGGAAAACTGCCAGGATATGCTACACACACACACACACACACACACACACACACACACACACACACACAAACCAGTCTGACAAGACAAAAGGAAAAGAGAGAGAGAGACAGAGAGACAGAGAGACAGAGAGACAGAGACATGGCATGGCGGTAAATCCTGACAGTCATAGCTACTTGGAAAGCATTGGCAGGAAGGTGAAGAGCTCCAGGCCAGCTTGGGAACTAGGACAATGTATCATGGTTCTGTGCCCAGCCAGCCCACATACATACCAAAACCCCAAAGCAGACCAAAGCAACTGAACTGAAGTTCTGATCCAGACCTGGCTGTACAGCAGAGATTCCGGAATTCTTCTAACTGGGATACTGGAGCCGACGCCAATGAACAGAGGCGGGACTGGAGTCTTTAAAACATGCTCTCTTTAGAGAATGGATGAGCTGAGAAAACACCACATCACTCCAAGATGACATTATGTCTCATCTGGCAGGCTATTCAAGGAGGGGAAACAGAGGTAGTTGGCCATTTCCAAGCCCAGGCTTGCCACGTCTCTGAGACCTGTAGTATTTGTGTTTCTTACACCCTTCTCTTGGTGCCTGCACATCTGAGCCCAGGCTGGACTTGCAGTGCTGAGTCTGATTGGTGTCGGCCGGTATTAATGTAGTAACGCTACTCCAGGCAGTGGGCTGGAGAGTTAACTCAGAACAAGCAAATAGTGCCAGTGGGGCCATGCAGACGGCTTAGCGTCTGGGGAAGGATGAGTCATTTGATGCGGATGTGGCCACCGACAGGATTCTCGTGTTCCGGTGCCCCGTACCCACGCACATATACATGCTCAGCACTAACTGGACGTGTGGCTCATAACACAAGAGGTGAGGACTCAGGCAATAATGACAAGTGTAAATGACAGCGGAACGGAGAAGACCTACATCCGCTGTAGAGTGAATGGCACTCCCCTGTTTACTGAGCCAAGGAGAAAAGGGAGCAAGGGCCTCGGGTTAGCGTTTAAAACCTGTCCTTAATCAGTGCGCCTCCATTCTAGGATGGCGCAAGGTTGTGAAACTGCACTGCCTCTGCTCTTCTGAGTCCTCTTGTCCTTACTGTGAAATGAGGGTGCGTCCATGGTCCATGTCTCTTCCCAAAGATGATACTCCCCTGCGGATGTGTTTCCTACTCTACCGCTAGGGGGAGGGGGCGACCAAAGACCCAAGTGGCCAGGTCATCTTCCTTTCCTAGAGCAACAAGAATAAATATAAAAAGAGCAGAAGCATCTCGAGGTTTCATAGACTTGGCTGTTAAATGCTATCAAATACCAATTTACCCGTGGCTTACAGTAAAGAGGACACTATCAACATGTTTGATCCTTTAAGAGATAGGCTATTTGTAGCCCTAGTTTATGGATGAACAGCCTGAGCCACAGAGAAGCTAAGTAAACAGGGTCAGAAAGCTGGACCGGCAGGCCTAGGGTTTAAAATTGTAGTCTCGGAAGACATGGTTTCTCAAATGAGCCTCGGCGATTAGCTTCCTTTCAGTTGCTGCTCTAACAAAGTAACATAAACTCAAGTGGCTTAGAACAACACAAACTGAGTATCTTACAGATCTATAAGCCAAAAAAAAAAAAAAAATCCTCAAATCAGTCTGTCGGTGTGGCTGTTTACCTACATTTCTAGGGCCTACAGACAGAAATTTGTTTGTGCTGTCCAGCTTTTAGAGGTCACCCCACCCTCCTTCATCTTCAAAGCCAGTATCTTACCAGCTCTTCCATTGTTGCATTTCTTTCTTTGATCATAGCAAGGGATAAGTTAACTGATTCATTTACTAACTTGAATTTTGGTTAAAAAAAATCCCATAAAATTTATCATTTATATTTTAGTAGTGTTGAGCATATTCACATTCCCCAGGGGCAAGTCTGCCCTACTTTGTCCTCTTACAGGTCTGAAGTCTACACCCAAAAACAATAAACAATTCCTCCCCATTGGTATCTACCATTTCATTTTTAAAAGGTGGGTTTTTTTAAAGACTTATTTATTTATTTATTTATTTATTTATTTATTTATTTAATGAATGTGAGTACACTGTCGCTGTCTTCAGACACACCAAAAGAAGGCATCAGGTCTCATTACAGATGGTTCTGAGCCACCACGTGGTTGCTAGGAATAGAACTCAGGACCTGTGGAAGATTAGTCAGTGCTTGTAACCACTCCAGCCCCTCCAAAAGATATTATTTTTATTTTGTGTGTATGAGTATTTTACCTGCAAGTATGTATGCCACAAAGACCAGACCAGGGTGTCAGATCCCCTGGAACTGGAGTTACAGGCAGTTGTGAGCTGCCATGTGAGTGCTGGGAGTGGAACCTGGAACCTCTGCAAGAACAGTAAGTAATTTCAACAACTGACCCATCTTTCCAGCTCTCTGGTATCTGACATTTCAGTTCCCTGCTTCTGGGACCTTTATTTCAGAAATTAATATTAACAGAGTCTCACATAGTCCAGGTTGGCCTCAAACTTGCTAAGCAGCCGAAGGAGACTTTGAACTGTGATTCCTTTTGTTTCCGTCTCTCGAGTACTGGAGTTACAGGTATGTACCACCATGCCTGGTTTATTGGGTGCTAGGATCAACTCCAGCAGGTCATAGACATGAGGCAAGCACTCTACCCGCCTAACTACACCCCCAGGTCCCATTTTAGTTGTTTTGAGACAAGTGAGACAGGGTTTTGCTACACAGTAGCATTCCTCCAGTCTCTGTTTTAGTTCCTGCTTCTCATTCCCACTTTGGCTCCCGTCAGTGACAGGCTGTGATGCGGAAGTTTAAATTAAATAACCTTTCCCTCTGCTGTGTTGCTTCTTGGTCATGGTATTTACATAGCAACAGAAAACTTGCTGTATGCAGAAGTTGCTTTTGGTTGTAGTGTTATTCAAGGAGCTGTTGCAGACCTAATTTTCATTAAAATTACGGATTTCATTTTTCTTAGTTTTTGTAAATGATGAATGTCTAGGATCCAATTTTGTTGCTATCTGTGCTAACGTCCATTTTCCCTAAAACCCTATGTTGGAGAGACTATCTTGTATATCTTGTGTATCCTCCGAAGTCTTCCTGAGGCTTCATGTGATCACACATGAGAGTTTGTCTCTGCCCTCTGATCCAGTTCTTGGATTCACTTGCCTCTTTGTGCCAGAGCAATCCTGTTTTGATTACTTAGCCCTGCGATGTGTTCCAAAATAAAGAAGCACTAAGTTATTTGAGTTTGATCATTTAAAAAAAAAATGTGCTTTAACTATTTGGAGTCCCTTTGGGATTCCATATAATGTTACTGTTTTGGCTAAAAAAAAAAGGTGTCATTGAGATTTAAAATTTTAAAATGTCATTATTATTGTACGAGTCTGTGTACACTGTATGAGAAAGCATGTGCATGTGTGTGTTTGAGTGTGTGTGTATGAGATAGAGACGGAGGCAGAGAGAGAGAGGAAGAGAGAGAGAGAGACAGACAGACAGACACAGACAGATCTGCTACTGCATGTGTGAGGTCAGAGAACAGCTTGTGGAGTTGATTCTCTCCTTCCACCTTTACGCTGACTCCAGGGCTCAAACCCAGGTTACCACGCATGTGAACCAGGCATCTTTATCTGCTGAGCGTCCTCTTTGACCTACCAAATGTAGCTGAAGTATCTCTTAAGCATATTTAATCTTCTTATCCACGAGCACAAGAAGTCTTGTCTTTGCCGGGCAGTGGTGGCGCACGCCTTTAATCTCAGCACTTGGGAGGCAGAGGCAGGCAGATTTCTGAGTTTGAGGCCAGCCTGGTCTACAGAGTGAGTCCCAGGACAGCCAGGGCTACACAGAGAAACCCTGTCTCGAAAACAACAACAACAAAAAACAAAAACAACAACAACAACAAAAAAAAAGTCTTGTCTTCTTTAAATATGTATGTACATTTATTAATAATTTATATATATTTACATTTGTGTGTGTCTGTACAGACATATGTACCAGTCAGAAGACAACTGAGGGTCTATTCCTCTCCTTCCACAATCTGAGTCCCAGGGATCAAACTTAGGTTATTAGGTTTGGTGGCAAGTTCTTTTACCCACTGAGCTATCTCTCTATCAAGCTAAGCTACCTTGAACGGTTATTCAAGGAACCCTTGTAGAAAATTAGATCTGCAACGGTTCCTTGAACTACAACCCAAGGTAACTTCTGCATACAGGAAGTTTTCTGTTGCTATGTAAATACCATGACCAAGAAGCAGCACAGGGGAGGAAAAGATTTAGTTAGTATGGCTTGGGTTAAATCCATTTGTTGAGTGTCCTATTCTCACAGTGCTACGTGGCAAATGCTTTCTCTGAAAAGCAAGCAATTGAGATAATCCTGTGGGCATCTCTTTTCATTATTAACGTGAGGTGCTGAGCTGACAGATTTGCATACATTAACTCATCCTGGCATTCCAAGAGGGATTCCACTTGATTGTGCTGACTTGCCCTCTTTCTGTACTGTTGGATTTTGTTTGCTAATGGTTTAGAGGTTTTTTTGGTTTTGTTTGTTTGTTTGTTTTGCATCAACATTCATCAGGAATATGAATGCATAGTTTTTTTTTTGTTGTTGTTGTTGTTTCCCCCAGAACCTCTTCTTTTTTTTTTTTTCCCCTCAATCTGCTTTTGTACCATTTTAATTACATGCAAGTATTAAGGTTAGTTCTAGGTTGAAGAACTAGCAATACAGTAGATGCAAATAGTCAAGGAACAAGCAAGACAATAAACACAAATAGTCAAAGAACAAGCAAGGCAATAAACAAAGTCCCACGATCACTCCCATGATCACTAATTCTAAGGGCTTATCAGGATGACCAAAATATCTGAGCCTACTTCCCTGTCCTAGCCCAAAGTTATTTTCATGGCTGAAGCCTATTTCTTTGTTCCAGTCTAAGATTTAGATTCCTGCCGGAACCAGCATCTCTTTCTTCTTTGCTATTCTGATGATTAAATTTTTAGAAATCCAGCTTGAAAGAGTTGTAACTTGTTTGTTTGGTTGTTTGTTTGATAGAGCTTAAGAAAACTCCATGTTAAACCTTTCTGTAGGGGCTGGTGAGATGGCTCGGTGGTTAGGAGCACTGACTGCTCTTCTAGAGGTCATGAGTTCAAATCCCAGCAACCACAAGGTGGCTTACAACCATCTACAATGAGATCTGATGTCCTCATATGGGTGTCTGAAGACAGCTACAGTGTACTTATATATAATAAATAAATAAATAAATCTTAAAAAAAAACCTTTCTGTAAGCATCTGATAGGTATTTTTAGTGAAACCAAACGGTCCTGGGTTGGGGGAAGAGGCTATGATGAGTGATTCAGTCTTCACACGACTAATGTTGACATTTCCCACTTCATAATCCCAATCTTGAAACTGGAAATCTTTCAAGTTTCTTTTATTTATTTATCTATCTAATTTACTGCTATTGAATTTAGATTTTATTCTTGTATCCATATGTGCACATGAGGGTGGTGCCCATCGATGGCAGAGGTGTCAGATCCCTTGAAGCTGGAGTTACACGTAGCTATGGGCCACCCAATTCAGGTGCGGGGGAAATTGAACCTGGGTTCTTTGGAAGAGCAGTGTTCACTCTTAACCACTGGACCATCTCTCCAGCCCCTTTCTTTATCACTAGTTGCCTTTCATTGTGATTTTTAGTTATTTGGATTTTCTCCATTTTTCCTTTAGGTAGAGGCTTTGTCGATTTTGCTCAAATATCCTCAAAGACTAGTTGCTCTGCTGATTTCTGTTGCTTGCTTCGGCTTCTTTGCTTCTTTTCCTACTTTGTAGAAAGGTCATTGGCGTGATTTTGTAGCCTCTGGCTCTGTCTCCACTTGTATGCATTCTGTATCTATTTGACAGTGGTTCCTTAGTGCTACATTTGTTGCCTTCCACAGATTTTGTTACATTCTTTCCATTTTCATCTGTCTGTAACAAAACTTCCCAATGTTTTCTTAACTTCCTCACCCTACTAGTTATTTTTAAGATGTGTTGCTTAGTTTCTACAGACTGATGTACTCCCAGGTTTGTGTTTTTGAGACAGCATCTCTCTATGTAAGCCAAGTGCTGAGATTAAAGGTGTGTTACCTCGCGTACAACCCCAGCTAGTTCCGCCTTTCTTTGTGGCTGATACTTAGCCTACTGTACTTGCTAAAGATGCTTTGTACTATTTCAACTTTGTATACCCTTCAACACTTATCTTGTGGCCTAACTTGCTTTCTCCCCAGGAAAGCATTAGAGAAAAGTGTGTTCTGCTCTTGTTGGGCTGGAGTACTCAATACGGCTGTTAGGTTCCACTAGTTCATGGCATTTCAACCCTCTTTCTGAGTTCCCATTTTATTAAAAGTGGACGTGAGACCTGCCACTGTGTTGTCTGTTTCTACCTGCAGGTCTGTTGCTGTTTGCTTCCTGTATTTAGGAGCTCTCCTGATCGATACATGTCCATGCTGTCCTTTTCCTGGGGAGTTCACACATATGCAGACACACACACACACATTTAAATTCTCTTTTGCCTGATACAGCCATTCCTTTATATGGGTTGTCTTCTTCCATCTTTTCACTTTCAGCTCATGTGAGTCCTTAGATAAACCAAGCCTCTTATGGAAAATATATAATTAGAACTTTTAAAAAAATCTATTAAGTCAACATATGACTTTTGATTATAGACGTTAATCATTTACATTTAAGGCAAGAATTGGTAGGAGAATATTGTCATTTAGCTGTTTCTGTAGTCTTAGAAATATTGTTTTCTTTTGTTTTTTGTTTTTTGGTTTTTTGAGACAGGGTTTCTCTGTGTAGCCCTGGCTGTCCTGGAACTCACTCTGTAGACCAGGCTGGCCTCAAACTCAGAAATCCGCCTGCCTCTGCCTCCCGAGTGCTGGGACTAAAGGCGTGTGCCACCACCACCCGGCCAGAAATATTGTTTTTACATTGTGTGGTGTGTGTGTGTGTGTGTGTTGTGTGTTTGTATATGTGGACATCATCGAGGTCAGAATACAACCTGCCAGAATCTGTTCTCTCCTTCTACCATGTGGTTGTTTGAGGGGACAGTCCCCATGGTGGGACAGACATAGCATCCAAAGCTTAAAGGAGCTGGTCTCACTGCATCTGTATCAGGACACAGGGAGATGAAAGCTGAGTGTGTCAGAGCTTCTGCAGTTAAAGCACAGAATGTATGAGACAGTGATTCTACATGGAGGATCTGAAAATGCTGCTATAGCTACAGAAGGGCCACTGAGATGATTTCAAGATAAGAAACAAGGAAGAGCGCCTGGCGGTGGGGGCTCACACCTTTAATCCCAGCACCTGGGAGGCAGAGGCAGGCGGATTTCTGAGTTCGAGGCCAGCCTGGTCTACAGTGTGAGTTCCAGGACACCCAGGGCTACACAGAGAAACCCTGTCTCGAAAAACCAAAAAAAAAAAAAAAAAAAAAAAGAAACAAGGAAGAAAGAACCCAGGCATATCAAAGGAAAGAGAGCATAAACCCATAGGAAAAGATTAGACTCACTTGTGAGCGGCACATGTCTGTCTTAGCTACGTATCTGGGCAATGGGCACACGAGGTTCCTTAAAATTCTGGGTTCCAGAACTGCATGACAATATATTGAAAATGTTGGCATCTAACAAGGTCTTTGAATGTAAAATTCCAAGCGCGTATCCTGCGCACGCTGTGTGCACACAACCCTAAAACAATATGACATTTAAAGAACCATCTTTTGGGGGATTTTTTTTGTCTTGTTTTGTTTTGAGTCAGGGTCTCACCATGTAGCCCTGGCTGGCCTGACACTCACTGTGTAGACCAGGCTGGCCTAGAACTCGAGAGTTCCACATACTTGTGCCTCCAAGATGCTGATAGTAAAGATGTGCACCATGATGCCTGGTCTTTTAGGTCTAAGGCCAACATTTTAAAAGCATTGAAAAGACGATATCGGGGAGCTGAGAAATGGCTCAGTGATTAAAAGCATTTGCTAATGTTCCAGAGGACTCAAGTTCAGTTCCCAGCACTCACGTAGGGCATTTCCTCA
The DNA here is from genome assembly GCF_004785775.1 of Grammomys surdaster. Classification (NCBI taxonomy): domain Eukaryota; kingdom Metazoa; phylum Chordata; class Mammalia; order Rodentia; family Muridae; genus Grammomys; species Grammomys surdaster. The sequence continues at coordinate 5,160,118 of NW_021621071.1, forward strand.
TGCCTGTAACTCCAGCTCCAGGGACTCAGGTCCTCTCTTCTCCCATCTGTACTCATATGCACAGAAATGGGCACACAGGTACATAAAGAAAAAACAAAACAAATCATTAAAAAGAAGTGTCCACATTTATGAAATTTTTGAGAGAAACTAGGGCAAACAGAAGAGAATGGCCCTTCTGCATTGGAAAGGGGAACAGAATGGCCCTGCCTGGCCAGTCTGTCACTCCTCCTACAGTAAGTACCTGACTCATTAGTTTCAAACTCATTAATATTGTTTCACGCAATTGAGAAATGTTGGGATCACTACAGTACTCAGAAATTCAGGTAGCCAACTGGTACTTTTTAACCCCTCCCCCCGGAACATACCTCCCACGTCAATCAAACTGATTCAACAATTACTTTGAATCTTTAAAATACTCAGACCCAGTAGAAGTTAAGGTAACAGATCCTCTGTGACCAGGTAAGAGGATTAAGCTGCACTTTGTGTTTTGTTTTTATGGCATGCTGTTATTTGTCTGGGATGTAGTTGCTAGGACACTTCATTCTCATGGTGATGACATGAGGAAGACAGATGAACAGGCCCCAGTATCTGCAGGGTCAGAAGGCAGCAGCTGTTCAGACTGCAGGCACGAGACAGTTCCAAACACTTCATTTCTCACCACTTTTCCCATCAGTAGACTGGGATGTAACTGAGGTGGGGGTGGCCATTTCTCTAGCCGGGACCCCATATACACAGATGGCTACTAGAAGCAGCAAACACGTGAGGCACCAAGTAAAGAAATTAGAATGGCTGAGAACAGTAAGAGTTGCTGTTCCAATCAACTGCTTTCTGGATGGTGCTAGCTGCTGTGCTTGCCCGATGCTACCCTTGACGGCTCCTGCAGGAGCTGAGGCACCCATGCTCTGTGCACTGTTTCTCCCCATTTGTAACAGCAGGCAGGCAGCAGTCTTACCATACACTTACTGGGAAGTCCTCCTGTGATACAACGGCCAACTCAGCAAAGAGGAACAATAGGTTGAACTAAATATTTAATTACAGAAGCCAGGCAGAGTGGTGCATGCTCACGACTGCAGTGCTTGGGAGGCAGAGACCAGGGTATCAGCAACTCAGAGTCTTCCTCAGTTACAATGAGTTCAAGGCCAGCCTGGGTATAGGAAGACATAGGCCACAGAAGAAATGATGGGTGGATGTTATAGGAAAATTATGTGAGTATTTGCAGATTTAAGAAACCATTGACCCATAATTCCATATTTGTAAATGTTGTCTTCAAAAGTCTCTGAAATCAGAATTCCTTTTCAAGTTTGATTTGATCTCAAGTTCTTTATATCCTTGGATCTAATTATTAAAATCAATTATCAGAATGAATGGGGTTATTCAGAATTCACAACAAAACCTGTAGTATATTTAATAACGAACTTCTGACCGGGCTTTTATTTTTAAATTTTTACTACATATTAGCGTGCATGTGTGTGTGTGTGTGCATGTTTATATCTATGTGTCTGTGCGGGGACATGTGTATGTTAGTACAGGTGGCTGAGAGACCAGGGTACTGGGTGCCTGTGAAACTGGAGTTATAGGAGGAGGTGAACCACCCTACACTCGAGCTGGGAATTCAACACAGGTCGTCTGCAAGAGAAGTGCACATTCCTACCCACTGAGGCATCTTTCTGGGTCCTTATCTGTGGGTCCCCGGTTGCAGAGGGTGTCCCACGATGATCTCCTGGCTGAGGACAGAGTGAGAGCAGGGAGAGTCTGCTACTGTCTCTGCCGCTGCCTCTGCCCACGTCTCCACTGTCCGTTGGTCTCCGGCCAGGCCTGGTGTGAAAGGTCTGGGCCAAAGGGTACAGAGTGCGAGAGGGGAGGAGAGATTGCCTGTCCCCACTGCTGCCTCTGCCCAAGTCTCCGCTGTCGCCGCTTGGTCACTCCCAGGTGCTGCACCTGTCTCTCAGGGCTGAACCGGCCTGGGGCAGATAGGAAGCCGGCTAGGTGGCGAGGAAGCAGCTTGGTGCCCCAGGAAGGTTCCGGGAGAGCAGATCTCTCCCCAAGTTACAGCTCTTTCGACAGAAACTCTCAGACACCAGGATGGTTCTTGAACACACTTTTACTTCTCCAGAATAGAGCCCTTATATACAGTTTCAGGGTGGGTTAGGGTCTGGCAGCAGATAACGCCTATTGGCTTGGTCTGAGAGCTTGGAGATACCTCATCTACATGTGGGAGAGCCTGAGGCACTGTTCCTCGTGACAGATGGTCATAGACCTCTCTTTGGGAGGGGCTGTGGAGGGCCGATGCTGAATGAAAAGAACCAGGGCCTGGGGGCAAAAGTTGAACACCTGCCGTCCAGATAATGGTCCGGGGTTCAGACTTGCTCAACTAGGTACCCAGCTGCTTCTCCCAGCCCAGCACCCCACACTTATCTTCCTAAATTCCTAATGATACAGTGATTATACCAAACTCAGAGCTGCCTCTCCAAAGAATTTTTGTCCATAATACATCATGAGGATGACTATCCAGAGGAGGAGAAAAGGTACTGTACAGCCATGTACGGGCTTCACAAACTGACAGTAATGGTCTGGTAAGTAGTGTTACTATGCAATAATGCACAGCACATAAGCTATAATCTGGAGCGCACAGCATTGTGGCTAGTAGCAATTCTGTGAAGAACAAAGTCCCATCCTTCGGAAGGTCCTTTCAACAGTGCTTTAGCATATTCTGCAGTGGCTCTCAACCTCATTAGACAAGGAACATAACAGAGTTCTCCAAAAAGACTCAAGTGTGGAGTAGGCCACAAACAAGAGCACAGAGCTGTCTGACCTATTTGGTCTACAAAGGCTCCCTGGCAACAGTGTCTGAAAATCTGGACACTACTCTCATGTGAAGAGCTTTGAAAGTCAGTTCCAAGTTGGGCGGTGGTGGTGCACACCTTTAATCCCAGCACTTGGGAGGCAGAGGCAGGTGGATTTCTGAGTTTGAGGCCAGCCTGGTCTACAGAGTGAGTTCCAGAACAGCCCGGGTTATATAGAGAAACCCTTTTCCAAAAACCAAAAACCAAAAAAAAAAAAAAAAAAGAAAAGAAAAGAAAGAAAAAGAAAAGAAAAAAAAGAAAGTCAGTTCCAGAACTGTGCCACAGACATAAGTACATTTTCTGCATCATTTCCAGGCGCTTCTGAAGTATACCTGATGTTAAAAAGCCAGTGCGTGCAACTGGCTGAGTTGACGGTCTCAGGACTGAGGCATCAATAACTTCATTCTGTCTCCAGATTCTATGACAGGAGACAGTAGACCCTATCAGGACCAGTAAACTGTATCACTCGGGTGGCGGTTTAATTCAGAGAGTTCTTTCTTGACTTTGTCACGGATGGACATGGGGTGGAGAAGAAAGGTAGGGCAGTCAGACAAGAGACATTTTAGGATACGTTTAATAAAATAACCCACTCCTTCAAACCCTCTTTTCTACATGGTAAGACAGTGGAGAGCAGTCACAAGTGGAATTCGCTTAGGCCGAGGCTAAAAGGAAAGATACACAGGATGGAGAAGGCTCAGGATGGAAAACCACAGCACTTCCAGGCACTTCCAAAATTAAGGTCAAAGGTTGATGAAAGTAAATTAAAAAAAAATAATTACACTATTTTTCCAGTGACTCATTAACTTCCACATGGCAGTACAGGTTCCAGATTCTTATGTGTATTTCAAAGATATAAATGCATAAGGCAATGTTCTTTCAGTGCTGGGCACCTAAACCAGGGTACGGTACACCTGAGGTAAGTGCTATCACCGGGCTATGCCTTCATCTTAAAGGTGTAAATTTATATGATTTTTTTTTGTAAAAACAATTTTTTCCATGCTTTCTAATGTGATAAAAAAAAAATAGATGTACCCAGACAATGACGTTATTAACTGGGAGAAAGGATGAAAGGCATGGAGAAGCAATGCCTGCATTTCTTCACAGTTGTGACTAGATAAATAATGGGAGACGTTCAGGATAGTTAGTTCTTTGGGCTTCCATGTGTATGGGTTCAGTCATTTAAAGCAGGTCTAACTTTGGGGCAACTGTCATAGTGGTTAAGTATCTGTACAAGTGGGGACCATTTTAAATTGTCAACACACTGCTTTTAGAAGCTGAACAGTAACATTTTACAGAAAACATCGGATGTTTCATTTCGGCTGCAGAGGCCTACGGCACCTCTGTTGTTCGTGAAGCTTCACCCGGAGAGGATGGATGTGGACAACGTGTATGCACTTTCCCCTTCCAGTGGAAAGACGTCAGCTGCTAAGGGAGCTGAAGGGAGCCCGTGGTATGCCGCCACAGCGGAGCGTGGGAGGAGCCGGCATTCCCAAGGTCCCGAATTTATTATTCACTGAAGAAAAACCTTCACATCGAAAGTTTGGCTGGTCTCACCAGTATCAACTGGTTGGGAAGGAAAGACAGCTCACTCTCTGGGCCAAAACCCCGAAGCAGCTGTTGGGAGCAGGAGGGCCACCAAAACCGAGGAGAACAGATTCACGGCGTTGTTGTCCAGAATGGGCTTCCCTGCGATGTGCTTGGTCTCCTGCGTTGGGGTACTGACCACCAGGCCCGTGCTCTCATCCAGACCTGAAACGGAGAAGCAGCGCACGATGTAAAAGATAAGGACGACTGTTAAGAAGAACACACTTTCCTCAAAGGAGAGAATCTTTGTGACATTCTCAGTGCCTTGTACAGAGACTTGGGGGAGAGTTGATATAGTGTTATATATTTAAATATTTTTATTATAAAACACTCCCCCCTACACACACACACACACACAGGTGGACTTTACGACACCTCAATGGTGGTCTCTCATATCTATGGAGTTGCTTTAGAAATGCAAGGCCTGGCTTCCCAGTGGTTCCTCTCGGTGAGGTCTGACAGCTGGGATCACATCTGGCCTCAGAACTGCACATCAGGGCCCAGTATGGTGTTGCTGCAAAGGAGGCTGTTAAGACTCCTTCTATGCGTCTGCTGTAAGGGAAGGCTCAGTGCTCAGTATTGAGAGGTGGGGTTAGGGAACGTGTTCGAGCCTGAGTGCTGCTCTCTCCTGAGTCAGACTGATGACCTTCTAAAGAGAGGCCGCAGAGGGCCGCCGGGCTCTTTGCCCACAGGAGGACATTTGCTGGCTTAGAGGCCAACAGTAAGCCATCAATGGATCCTGCATCTACGAAGGGCTTTGTCTTAGTTTTGCCCTTGATAAATTACGTATCCCTGGTATTTTAAAACTAGAGGAGAATAAAACACAGGCATGTTAAAACCGACACATGTATTTTCTTTTCGTGTGTGTGTGTGTGTGTGTGTGCACGCATATGTGTGTACGTGCATGCACAGGTCTGTCTGTAGCACAAATGTGTTGGTGCACATGGAAGCAACAAGAAGTGAGATCCCTTGCCGGGCGGTGGTGGCACACGCCTTTAATCCCAGCACTTAGGAGGCAGAGGCAGGCAGATTTCTGAGTTCGAGGGCAGCCTGGTCTACAGAGTGAGTTCTAGGACAGCCAGGGCTACACAGAGAAACCCTGTCTCGAAAAACCAAAGGAAAAAAAAAAAAAAAAAGAAGTCAGATCTCTTGCAGCTGGAGTTAGGGCTGTGGGCAGCTCGTTGTGGGTGTTGGGCTGTTGACTTTGGTCTGTTAGGACTGATAGAGCAGAAACATTCTTAACCCTGAGCTAACTCTCCAGCCCCCACAAGTCATAAGTAAAAACTTACTGGTGGCAGCTAAGGGCTGTGCACCTATAGTGCCTCAGCCTAAGAAGGCTGAGGCAGGAAGAAAGCTTGAGCCCAGGAGTTCAAGGTCAGCCAGGGCAACATAGCAAGAACTCAGGGTGAGGCCGGAAAGTCATGGTGGGGATAACCACTTCGGGGGAAGCAGGCCATTCATGTGGTCAGTATAACAATTACCAAACGCACTTGGCAAAACCGACGGAAAGAGGTCCACTGAAATGATCCGATCCTAGTGGCCTGCTCTCCTAGATTAGGAGCCATTAGGTGACGGCTCAAAATCAAAGCCTGTTTCTTGCACTATGAATCCTGCTCCTGAAGACTTGGGAATCCCTCTGGATTGGTTTACCACCAAAGAATAAGAAGATCAAAATTACGGTGGTGATTCCCAGTCACTTCCAGCCCTTGGGGTTGGTTTCATGGGTACGTTTAAAAACGCCTTTCATATTTCTTTCCCATTTCTGGAAAAAAAAAAAAAGGAGCAGTTACAGTAAGGCACTGTCTTACCAGAGAACTGCATTGTCGCTCCTAGCAACGAGTCCAGGATTGATCCGAATAACCCAGCCAGACCTCCAAACACAATGATGGGCCACTGTGGGGCAGAAATGTCCAAGTCGTTCACAAACACCAACTGTGTGAGGAAGTACGCCAGGCCCACGAAGGTTCCACCGAGGAGACTGGAGGCAAGTCCCACTGCTGTGACTCCTCCGTTAGTTCCTGAGGGAGAAAGGGGTATCAAACCATCTGGTTAGTAGTCAACCAGCAAATGAGGGATAGTGAGGAAAACAAACAGAATGAAACAGAACCCACACTGGGACAGGCCTAGTTAAAATAAAATTAAAGAGCACTTCTCTCTTAAAAAAAAACAAAAAACAAAAACAAATAAACCAAAAACCAACCAGCCAACCAACCAACCAACCAACCAACCAACCAACCAAAAACCAACTAATACATAGGCTGGGCTGGAGATATAGATTCTTTGTTGTATGCATGAGATCCAGGGCTCAACTCCCAGACCCCCCACCTCCCACTCCACACACCACACACTCCCGACCCCCTGTTGCTAAGAAACAAGAATCAAAAACCTGCTTCATGAACGTTTCCCACACGGAACACTGGTACTTGAACACATGCCTACACTGCTTAATATTCAGATCACCGAACCCACACTTACTGCTCAAAGTCTCATCATTCTTCATGGTGAAAGCATTAAAAAAAACCCTCATTTTCTAGCTTTAAAAAACTCCGCGTTATCCCAAGTAGTCACCTTACTCCAGATGACACTCCCAGAACCCGCTCTTGGGCAGAGTCCCCACTGTCAACCCTTCCTCTTCTTTCTCTCCTCTCCCTAGCCTTGGGTAACCACAACCTCTACCCTCAACCTCCGTGACCAACTAGTGTACCGGATAAGGCACAGCAAGGTCATGCTGTAACTGTTAGGACGAGGTCTCTAGGCTGGGAGGTAGCACTTGCTGGGAGTGAGTGATGGCTAATTTTAATTATCAACTTAACCACATGTCGAGTCAGGTGGGAGGTGCCTGGATGAAACAGGATCTAGATCAGGCTGGCCCATGGGCCTGTCTGTCAGGATTATCTTATCTGGGTTACAGTAACTGAGGCAGGAAGCCCTGTACCATGCCCTGGGCTGGGACCCTGGACTGTCAGAAGAGTAGAGAAAGCCAGCTGACCACCAAAGGCGCATGTCGTGCTAATGTCTGGCTCTCTGCTCTAGACTACAAATGTTACAGGACCAGATGCTTCTAGTTCTATGCTGCCTGTCTTCCCTGTACTGATGGACTGTGACGTGGGTCTGTGAGCCAAACAAACCCTTTCTCTTTTATGTTTCCTTTGTCAGGGAATTTTTCCTAACAACAGAAAGTGAATCTAAGACACTAACATGTACAGGATTTTGATCCCTGGTATCACAGGAGTAAAATAAAATGATAATTCTATTTCATATAACCTGTTAACAGCCTTCTTTCCACATACTTTAGATATAATAATCACTACACTGAGCATGGTGGCACAAACCTTTTATTCCAGTACTCGGGAGGTAAAGGCAGGTGGATCTCTGACCTCAAGGCCAAGCCTGGTCTACAGGTTACACAGAGAAACCTTGTGTTCAAGGGAAAAAATTACTAATACAATGTGTCTTAGTTAGGGTTTCAATTGCTGCAAAACACCATGACCGAAAAGAAAGTTGGGGAGGAAAGGGTTTATTCAGCTTACACTTCCAGATCATAGCCCATCATTGAAGGAAATCAGGTGAGGAACTCAAACAGGGCAGGGTCCTGGAGGCAGGAGCTATAGAGGCCATGGAGGGGTGCCGCTTACTGGCTTGCTCCCCATGGCTTGCTCAGCCTGCCGTCTTATAGATCCCAGGACCACCAGCCCAGGGATGGCCCCACCCACAAGGGTTGGCCCCTCCCCCATTGATTACAAAGCCTTACAGCTGGATCTCACGGAGGCATTTCCTCAACGACTCTAGCTTATGTCAAGTTGACACACAGAACCAGCCAGGACACAGAGCGAAGTTTCTATACAATATTGTTTAGCGACCAATCATAAGGATAAAAAAGGACTGTAAGTGTTCAGTAGAGACAAAATTCTTCTCTCTCTCTCTCTCTCTCTCTTTTTTTTTTTTTTCGAGACAGGGTTTCTCTGTGTAGCCCTGGCTGTCCTGGAACTCACTCTGTAGACAAGGCTAGCCTCGAACTCTCAAACTCAGAAATCCCCCTGCTTCTGCCTCCCAAGTGCCGGGATTAAAGGCGTGCACCACCACCTCCAGGCAATTCTTCTCTTTTTTAAGATTTATTTTCTGTGTGGATGTTTTGCCTACATACACGTCTGTGCACCGCCTTGTGCTTCATAGCCCAAGGGGCCAGAAAAGGGCACCAGATCCCCTGGAACTGGAGTTGTAGATGGTTGGGAGCTGGTAGGTGGGTGCTGGGAATCGAACCTGGGTCCTCGGGGACAATAACCAGTGCGCTTAACCGCTCAGCTATTTCTCCAGCACCCCTCCACTGAGACTCATTTTTGGTTTATCCATGTTTTGTTTGCACATCTGTCTGTGCGCTGTGTGTTAGAAGTGGAGGTCAGATCCCCCTGGAATTGGAGGTACAGATGACTGTGAGCCATCATGTTGGTGCTGGGAACCGAACCAAGTCCTCTGTAAGAACAAGCACCCTTAACTGCTGGGAAGTCTCTCAAGCCCCCTAAAACTGTTTTCTTTAGATATGTTAAATCCAATGTTGACTGAATCTGTAGATTTTGAGGGCAAATTATGTTAAAGACAAAATTTGTCCTCAATACTTTATTGTCCCTTTTTTTTCCCATTGCTCTGTGGGTCAGTCTCTATGTTCCTTTATTATGTATCTAAGTCTTATTAACATTCTCTATAGATACCATTTATTATCACCAATTTAGCAATTTTTCGATTGAGAAGACCAAATACAAACTTTATAAGGCTCTTAAGGAAAACATTAACTGAAGAGGTTTTGTTTCTAGTTTGTAATTAGCAAACTCAAATCAGTACTCACCAGCTGGGGCTGAGGAGATGGCCCTATCAGGAAGGCGATGGCCATGCAAGCATAAGGACCTGGGTTCAACTCCCAGAACCCAGGTAAAAAGCTGGGTGTGATCACACATGCTTTTAATTCCAATACTGGTGAGACAGGCTTGTCCCCTTATCTCTGTTTCTCAAAAAACAGAGTGGATGGCTTCCTAAGAAATGGCACCCAGAAGCCAACCTTTGGTTTACAAGGGTATGTAAATGCAACACACACACAGACACACACACACAACACACACTCACCAACTGGAACTTTCTCCCAGGTTGTTATTAGTCGAGGTGAGCTTTTGCTCAGAACTGGACCAACTTCCGAAGCCCAGGTGTCTCCAGCAGAGCAGGCCAGTGCAGCCAGGAGAGACAAACACATCCAGGAAGCAGTGTGCTGCTTGGAGAAATCTATGGGCATTTCCCCGGGGCCGTTCTCTATCATGTAGAGCAGGGCCAGCTCTGTAGGCACCGCTCCGTTACAGAACACCTGCACCCAATTCCGTTGTCCTCCTGGACACAGGTGAGCACATGGGAAATAGAAAGGGGGAAAAAACATTCAGCTGTAGGAACATATATTTTTTAAATTTCACAAAAGAAAAGTTAGCTTAAAAAAAGTAGCAAGGCATCTTTGTCCACATTATATACCATTATTAATAAGCCCAGAATAATTAACAGTAGACTTGAACTAAAATTCTGTAATTATTTGTTATTGGGATAAAAGTAATAATGAATTCAATTAGGCTCCAGAAGTAATTCTTTTTTTTTTTTTTGGTTTTGTTGTTTTTTGTTTTTTTGTTTTTTTTCAAGTCAGGGTTTCTCTGTGTAATCCTGGCTGTCCTGTAGACCAGGCTGTTCTGTAGACCAGGCTGGCCTCGAACTCAGAAATCCGCCTGCCTCTGCCTCCCGAGTGCTGGGATTAAAGGCGTGTGCCACCACCGCCCCACCCCTTCATCTATTCTTATAGCCTGCCAAGTTCTGATCAAAGCTTGGGTTAGGATGAAACAGTCCCTCGGTTTCCGGTGATGTCAGAGGTAATCGACTTTACCTTCCTTATATTCCGAGTCCAGACGCTTCTTGACTGCGCCTCTCCATTTTGTGAGTTTTGAAGATGAAAGGAAAAACATCAGCAAAGAGGTAAAAAAGCTGAAATTTGCAATGGTTAAGATGAATCCGACCACCAGCCCTGAAAGAGACAAACATAAACACACAGGACTTAGTCCAGCGTTCCATCTGATGGATATTTCTACCACACGCTCACTGTTCCGACTCAGGGGCCCAGGAGCAGTAAACCGAAGGCCATTTTAACTGATAATTTTCAAACATGTCTCAATCTCCTTTCAAATACTGACGTAAGATCATTTAAGACAACCTTTTTTTATACTCAACTAGAAGAGAATGACTGAATTATTAGGTCATAAACATGATACACACAGTCAGAAAAGTAGGCCAATCTGCAGATTTCTCTTTTGTCATATGTCGGTAGCTCTTTCTGGGGAGAAGAGATTAGAGTTTTACAGGTTTATATCGTTTGCATTTCCTCCCTTATATCTTGGGATTCTCTTTTAAGATGATAATTCAAAAGAAGCTAAGCTTTTCAAGCCTCTCAAGAACTTTTATGACTGTGACTTTTAGATTTTTATACTTTTCTCTGGTTTGGGGCAGCCCTTCACTTTTCAAAGGGTGACCCATTTCAAGGAAGCATATAAAACCCTCACCTCAATCAGATACAGGGAGCTTACACCCGGCACAGAAAGGGTTAATAAAACCAAAGGACAGATGCACTCTCAGAGCACTGTGGAAAAACTACTGAAATCAATTCCTAAACTAAGCTGATGGAACATCACACTTAAAGAAGCTCCCGGGTTGGGGGGGGGGTAGTGGGGGTGGGAGTGGGGCTGGAGAGATGGCTCAGCAGTTAAGAGCACTGACTGCACTTCCAGAGGTCCTGAGTTCAATTCCCAGCAACCACATGGTGGCTCGAAACCATCTGTAATGGGATCTGATGCCCTCTTCTGGTGTGTCTGAAGACAGATACAGTGTATTCAGATAAATAAATTTAAGGAGGAGGAGGAAGAGGAGGAGGAGGAGGAGGAGGAGGAGGAGGAGGAGGAGGAGGAGGAGGAGGACTTGTTGCTATGGGCTGTAAGTGCAAGCAAGTAGGAGCGGGAAGTAGCTCACAGGTACCATGCTTATCAAGTATGCAGAGCTCAAGACCCAGGCCCTGATCCCAGGGTGGGCAGGTGTCAAAGTCTCTCCAGGTAATCACAGGAAAAGTGTAAACAAATCCAGGATGGGGCTTTTAAAAACCACCCTGATACTAAAACGTCTAGCTCACTGACTTTGAGAGTATTTTGGTGGTGAGAGTAAAAAGACAGCTTCATTTGTGTCACGACAGTCGGCTAATCCTACAAAAATGAGGTTTGGCTCGGATTTTTTTTTTTTTTTGAGTAAATGGGCAAAATAAGCATCTATAGAATAACAGCAAAGACAAAAACCTAACGAGGTGTTTGATGAAAAGTCACCCAAAGTGAGCAAATGAAGCTAAATCAGGGTGTACTGGCTCTCAGCACATCCTAAGTTCAATGGAGAAGTACCTCCCATCTGAAGAGAGGATGCACCGAGAGGCAGGTATCTCTTATGACAGGCCATTTCTAAAGACCTTTTCCTTTCTTGGCACTGTCGCTATTGATTACAGTCACTCCTCTTTTTTAAAAGGGCGTGATGATTTGGCATGTACACATAAAAGATTGGGGAAGGGGGTGTCAGGACCCTGACACCTGTCTGTGTAACACAGAACCTCATGTGAACACGCAAGAAACCAAACCATGGAAGATGCCCTCACCATGAGGAGCTTGATGTGTCTTTCTGGAGTGTCTTTCCTATGGGTGACCCGGTTCCTCAAAGTGTCACATCTGAAAGTATCTGATGGCCATCCTCTCCTCACTGGTGACTGAGATATTCGTATTTTTGTTGTGCTAAGGAGGGTGTGACGCTTGCTGAGCCCTGCCCAAGGGAGAGGACTCCTAACCTGTAGACTTATGTTAGACTTATGTTAATGTTTCTCTGAGACTGTGGTCATCAAAACAGCTTCTAATGATAGCTGACTTCTCACACACACTAACTACAAGAACTGGCATGCCTGGACAGATGACATGTATTCCCATCCGCCTGGTATTTCTGCATGTTAGCTGATTAATAAAGTCGTAATTAATCTCTATGACGACAGACAGCATTCAGTTTCTCTTCTTGGCCCCAATCAACTCAAAATGGAGGCTTCTCCCTCAGGAAGACAAGTCAGACCTGAGCACAGTGACAGAAGTCGGTAGGACCAAGCTTGTGGGGATGCTTACACTGCCCCTGGCCTTTCCTGACACCTCTCCTTGCCCCGTGACCTTTTCTTCTGCACACAGCATCTCCAGAGAGGCAGGGCTCTGGCAGGATCATGTTTGACTTTTGTTATCTGTCTTCTGTGAGGAGAAATGGACGTTCTAGGACAGCATGTGAACCCGCTGTGTTTACTGTTCCCAATATCACAGTGTCCTGAGTACCCACAACACTGCCTGCCACTCATGGTCCCTTTCATTGCTCAGTTACTGAAAGTGGAGGGAGAAATGGCTAATCATTAAGTCTAATTATCTAGGCCAAGGAAATGAAATTGAAACTCACCAAGTCAAAGGCCGAATAAACTCTCCATAGCTAGACAGAACACAGCTATGCTAACAATGACTGGACACTACTTCCTTGGAATAAGTCCCCAGTATAGAGTCCTATCCTTCCCTACTCCCTCCACACCACTCCGAGGCTTCTTTTTCAGTGTGTATCTCATGCTCTGTCACCTCCACACACTAAAGTACTTCTGGGTCGGAAGGGTTCTAAATATCTCAGTATCTTCTGTAATGCTTCCCTCTTAATAACAGGCATACTCAAAGTATGATATACCCAGCCTGAATGAAAATGTGGCCGGCAGCATGAGAAGCATTCTACACAGGGAACTCTTTGGAACTCAGTGCTAGATATAACCACAATTCCTTTCCATGGACAATTGTAACATGGAAAGTTTAAGTGAATGACAGATGACAGAAAAGTATTTCCAACTGTTATAATACACTTCGCATCGGTGTTACATTTTAATCCTTAAAGAAAGCGAGCTCCAAACTGAAACATCTTGTGGGGTGAAAAAGATTAGGAAAAGGGCCAAGACTTTTAAATCAGTGGACGCTTACTTCCTGTGCACCTATTTTGTGCCAGTCGTTACCCAAAAAAACCATGGATATCAACTGTTAGCTCTCAAGGCATGTATCATCTACTAAGTTTATCCCAAGCAGACCAAGGAGCACGCCAACAGTACCAGAATGTTCTACAGAAGTGGACATACTTTTGTCAAAGAAAGTAAGTGAATGGGCCGAAGACAGCCTTCATGTGGTAGCGTGTTTGCCCAGCATGCACAATGTCTTGGGTTCAATCTCCAGTAGAAAGCTGAGCCTGGTCATGCATGCCTGTAATCCCAGCTCTAGTACTGATTATGGCTTATGATAATAATAAAAGCCGTGTGTCTCTTATCCCAGGGAACTGAGTGATCTCAGAACGGGTAGAAGCCCTGACTGAGATTAAATATTATAGACAACATTCTATGGGACTCCCAAAGGTGTCTATAAAATGGGTCACTTTTCCATAACTGCACTACCACCTACCAGGCAAGGATCAGGTCAAAGGCACCGGTACTGAGCTGACCTGTTCCAGCCCAGTGCTCCACATATGCAGAAAGTACATTTAGTTCAGCAATACAGTCCAGTGTGAAGGCACAGACTCTCCAGAAGAGACTGAAGCTCAAGGCAGGTCAAGATATGAGACCAGATACACTGTTAAATAACCTGGAGTCTTTAGGGAGAGACATTCATCTCATTGTACAAAAATAGGGAGACATCTTTAAAGTTACCTACTGTAGTTTATGATATAGTGAATATACATAGTGTGTGTGTGTGTGTGTGTGTGTGTGTGTGTGTCTTCATGTGTAAATTTTTGCCAGATTCTTTTGTAAAATTTTTATGGATCTGCAGCTTTCAAAAACAAACAAACAAACAAAAACAACAACAACAAAAACTTTTCACCATGTTTCTGGCCCCCAAAGTTAAGAAAACATATTCCAGGAAAGTTTTTAACACCCCCAAATCCAAAGAATCATGTCAGCTATTTTGCTCCATAGTTCACAGAAATAACATTAATGGGCTTTTAAATTTCTGGATCTATTTTCAGGTTGTTATCTGAACCAAGTTATCTTTTAATAGTTAAATTAGCTGATGCAAATTGGAAGGTATAAACTCTGCATTTGACTGATTAAAATAGAGTAAATCAAAACAAAACAAATCCATATTTACTCTGAGGAAAAGCAATATCTAAAATTTAAATTTCAAAATAAAAGAAAATTTCTGCCTTCAGGGCTTATGCTATACCCGACAACAAAATTTTTGGCCTACATTTTTCTAAGAGAAACATATATCTAATTATCCTACTTTGTCCCTTAAGTTAATAACTTCATAATTTGTTGGCAATGTTTTAGATAAACTGACATTTTTTAACAGAAAAAAATACATTAATTTAGCAAAGAAAACTTATATATCAGCCTTATTTTTACAGAATTAAAAATATTTGTTTTATTAAATATTAAAATTTTAATAAGTTAAAATAATGAATTTAATAATTTTAATATTTTACTTGAGTCTTAGAAGCCAGTTTTTTTTCTAATGAGACACAGAAAGGGGGTGGATTCATATGGGAGGAGAGGGGAAGGGGCACTGGGAGTAGAGGGAAGGGAAGCCATAATCAAGATATGTAAGTAAGAAGAAAATTCTGTTTTCTTTCTTTTTTGTTTGTTTTTTTTTTTGTTTTTTTTCGAGACAGGATTTCTCTGTGTAGCCCTGGCTGTCCTGGAACTCACTCTGTAGACCAGGGTAGCCTCGAACTCTCGTACTCAGAAATCCGCCTGCCTCTGCCTCCCAAGTGCTGGGATTAAAGGCTTGCACCACCACTGCCCGGCGAAAAATCTATTTTCAATAAAATAAAAAAAAATGACTATGATTCTTCATTAGCAGATAATGCAGTCTTTATAAATCTGCTGTACATACCAATATCTACATAATATACATATGAGACACTAATGGCAATCTATTTTTGAACAGTGTATGGGACTAGCAGTTTGAATCAGTCATGGCATATGGACTCTGCATCTTTAAGACCTGAATAAAGAAGGAAGGCCCCCTGCCAACAGTTCATGGTGCAAGGTGACAAGAGTGAACAATACCATACTCATGACTGACAGCTTGCTGCCGAGAACCAGTTCAAAGGGAAGTCTGTCCAGGCTGGGGCTGTGACTCAAGTACAGTTCTGGGGTCTTTAGAGAGATGAGAAACCGAGTCCTCTTCAAGGCCAAGTGTGTGAGACTCATAAAGGCCCAGTGCCTGGGGGGAAATGGGCAGCTGGTTGTCTGTCTAGACCAATTTTTGCAAGTCCGTAAGATAAGCGATTTCAGCCAAGCAGTGTGCTGCATGCCTTTAATCCCAGCCCTTGGGAGGCAGAGGCGCATCTCTATGAGTTCAAGGCTATCCTGGTCTACAGAATGAGTTCCAAGTCAGCCAGGACTATTCAAAGAAATCCTATCTTGAAAAACCACCCCCACTCCACCCCCAAAAATCCCATTTGTCTCCTCTAGATCCAACTCCCTTAATTCTGAGGTTTCTAAGACCATGGGGGAAGCTCTTTTAGAAGGCTGCTTGCCAGTATTCAAACCATAAGAGAAACTAAGACCAGACACACCCTCTAGAACCTTCAAGAGATGAGGAGTGAGCCGGGCGGTGGTGGCGCACGCCTTTAATCCCAGCACTCGGGAGGCAGAGGCAGGCGGATTTCTGAGTTCGAGGACAGCCTGGTCTACAGAGTGAGTTCCAGGACAGCCAGGGATACACAGAGAAACCCTGTCTCAAAAAACCAAAAAAAAAAAAAAAAAAAAGAGAGAGAGAGAGAGAGAGAGACAGAGAGAGAGAGAGAGAGAGAGAGAGAGAGAGAGAGAGAGAGAGAGATGAGGAGTGGCCAAATTCAATTCTACCAGACTGGTCCAAAGGAAGCGTTGCTAACTGTGTCCTACAGACTCAGCCTCCTTATCCCTTTTGTTTTGGAGAGAATACCAAGTGGGATTTGTTGATTTAATTCTGTTCATGTTAAGGGGTAAATGGAGGGAAACTGAGATGGGGCACCCATCAGTTGTAAAGGGAGACTGGCTAGAAACCCCATAATGATCATTCTGAATTATCACCTCGATAGGACAAACGTCCGGTCAGTCTTGGCTCTTGTTGGAGCTGATCTCTGTGGACTTCACCCTATCCCAGTTAAAAGGATACTTCTCTGCTACAGAAAAGGTATTAACACAGTGATCTTAGCCTAGCGATGCTACCCACGGGGAACATCTGTACATTCTCCAAGTTGTTTTCTATGGTAGGGCAGACATGTCACTATTCTCTAGCTTTAATACCTCAAGTCTTTAGGATAAAAGGGCAAAGGAAACCCACCAATCCCTGAACACGAAAGCTAAATGATCCCTGAGCTCACTCAAGCTCAGGAGTTGAAATCCTCCCACTGCAGGAGCAGAGATGTAACACGTTGGGGAAACCATCCCTTCCGGAAGCAGAACTGTTACACTTTCTCTGGGGAACCTTCTCCTGCTGCAGCTAGAGCAGAGATGTTAACACTTTTGTCCGGGAACCTTTCCCTTCAACACTCAAGCTATTTGCCGATGATGATCCGGGTATTGCTGACAATCTGTTGTGTCTCAGGCCAAGAAGGTTTAAATGGGACCACTTTCCTATTGTACCTGAAAGGTTCACTGCGCTGCAAGTCAAGGTTGCTTATCTGTGTGAGGTTTCCAATCTCCTTCCGACGGTGTTCAGGTTGATGGTGAGCGACAGCCGCAGTAACGAGGTTATTATGTCATTCACCGTTTCAGATTGTTCTCTTCAGTGCTAAGTGTGCGGAGTTCTGGTAGATTTTTTAAAAAGATTTATTTATTATATATGAGTACACTGTAGCTGTCTTCAGACACACCAGAAGAGGGCATCAGATCTCACTACAGATGGTTGTGAGCCACCATGTGGTTGCTGGGAATTGAACTCAGGACCTCTGGAAGAGCAGTCAGTGCTCTTAACTACTGAGCCATCTCTCCAGCCCAGATTTTTTTTTTTAAATGTCCTTTTCTACAGTTGTTAGACAATGAAAATGAAGGAACAGGGTGGTGAGGGGATCTAGCCTGTCTACCCCGAAAGCATTTCTCAGTTTACCATGCCATAACGAAGCACCCGTAAGCAGCGAGAGCTAGCGAGCCAGCACCACGAAGCTGAGCAGACGGCCTAGTTCTGTTACTACAGTTAATTACTGTACAAACGAAGGTCTGTTGGTTGAGTCAACTTAGACCGCTGGTGGGGGTTTATGTATAGATCTCTCGGATATCTCCAATCACAAAGCTCTTCTCCGGGCATTTGTTGAGCTCCTCAATTACCCTGGCATTGCTGGTTTGTTTGTTTGTTTGTTTTTTCCTAGTCCCAGGTGCTGATTTGACCATTTGATGATGCCCTGGGTGGGTAGTGCTGAAGTCTTCCTTTCCATCTTTGTCATTTTTTCCTTTGGTTTTGAGGTTCTTTTTCTTTGCTTTCTCCAAATCTCCAGAAGCTCCTGCCTCTTTTTCTCTTTCCTTGGTGGATGATACTTTGGGATCTTTCTTTTTTTTTTTTTCCCTTAGATTTATTTTATTTATTTCATATATATGAGTACACTGTAGCTGTCTTCAGACACACCAGCAGAGGGCATAAAATCCCATTACAGATGGTTGTGAGCCACCATGTGGTTCCTGGGAATTGAACTCAGGACCTCTATAAGATATCAGTCAGTGCTCTTAACTGCTGAGCCATCTCAGCAGTCCTCTTTGGGATCTTTCTAAAAATGTGTTAGCATGAAGACGAAATCGGCCTGGAGTTGCCTCCACGTGTCACATGTTAGATGTTTCTGATAACCCATTTCAAATGGTGCCAGGCAGTCAGTGATTCATTATAATTCTTAGGTGAGAGGAACCTCAAAACCGCCTCACGGCAAGCAGGAGAGAGTAATCTCCACAGGCTGTGCCCTGGGGGTTGCCTCCTCTTCTCAGACTTACACAGTGAGGTGAGTACCCCTTGATATGCAGCAGTGGGGTACGCCAGACCAGATGGGGGACTCTCAGAGGGGGCCCTGAGGAAGATTAGTTAGACCCAGCAAGGCTTCTGCCGGAAGCAGATCAAAAACACTTTTACAGGACTTGAGGGCTGGTGGGGTGGTTCACTGGGTGGAGGCATTTGAGGCCCTGAGCTTGACCCCTGTAGAACTGGTGGGAAGACAACTGACTCTCAAAGACTGTCCTCTGAACTCCACATGTGTGTGCTCACTGTGCCCTCCGCCAATGAATGAATGAATGGGAAAAATAATTTCATGGCATTGACCGTTTTTGCTGTAAGTGAAGCCTATTAAACACCAAGGCAAAACATAACTGGTATTACAGTCAAACACTGTTTGCTCAGATTACTTGTTAAGAGTTAATCCTTCTGAGCTGGAGAGATGGCTCAGTGGTTAAGAGCCCTGACTGCTTTTCCAGAGGTCCTGAGTTCAATTCCCAGCAGCCACATGGTGGCTCACAACCATCTGTAATGGGGTCTGATGTCCTCTTCTGGTGTGTCTGAAGAGAGCAATGGTGAACACATAAAATAAATAAATAAATCTTTAAAAAAAAAAAAAGAGTTAATACTTCCAAAGTGCTTAATGTCCGACACATACTAAGGGTAACATTGCCTTTGTTAAACGAATAGCACATAGCCATTCTGAATACTGACTGCATATTTATAAAAACACTTTAAAAAAGTCACATCTAGTTAACTTTCATTCTCAACTACCACAGAAGGAAAGCCGTCAACACTATGAAGATATTTCTCAATTATGAAGAGAAGTGCAATGCTGAAGAATTCTACTCAATAATAATTGATAACATCCGCCAGGCGGTGGTGGCGAACGCCTTTAATCCCAGCACTTGGGAGGCAGAGGCAGGCAGATTTCTGAGTTCAAGAGTTCGAGGCTAGCCTGGTCTACAGAGTGAGTTCCAGGACAGCTAGGGCTACACAGAGAAACCCTGTCTTGAAAAAAACCAAACCAAACAAAAAAAATTGATAACATCCAATAAACACTGGCTTTGTCTAGTGAGTGAAGACCTCTCATGTTATCATTTTATTTAATTTTCACTGGGTTCCACAGGGATAGCTAAACTCATAGGACCTTTTTTTCTTCTTCTTTGAGACGGGTCTCACTATGTAGCTCTGGCTGGCTTGGATTACTACGTAGACCAGGCAGGCTTGAAACTCTCATAAGAGATCCACCTGCTTCAGACTCCAGAGTACTGGGGTTAAACCAGAAAGATTCCGGGTGTAGGGGCATAGCTAGCTCAGTTGGTCGAGTGTTTGCCTAGAACGGGCAGAGTCCTGGGTTTTCATGCCAGCATCCCATAAATGGATTGTGAAGGTTTATACTTTGTATCCTAGCACATGTGAGGTGGATACAGGAAGAACTTAAGTTCAAGTTTATCCTCAACTACGTTGAGTTTATTAAGACCAGCTTGAGCTACGTGAGGCATGGTCTCAAATAAAAAAAAAAAAAATTCTGGGGGCCAGAGAGATGGTTCAGAAGTAAAGAGCTTCTCTTTCTTTCAGAGGAGCAGAGTTCAGTCCCTTGCACTCCCTTGCACCCACATCTGGCAACTCTCAACCAGTGACAACTCTGGATTCAGAGGATCCAATGCCTCTACATCCCTGGGCTCAGCAGGCACCTGGGCATACTGGCAGAGGGAGACACACACACACACACACACACACACACACCTATATATCTAATTATAAAATAATAAAAATAGATCTTAAAGTAGTCCAAAAGTATCTTCTGTGGTAGCCAAGCCTGTAATCCCAGTACTAGGGTAGCTAAGGCTTTGCCAGAAGTTCATGGTCAGCCAGGGGCGGGGTGGAGGGGGTGGGGACAATAAAAGTCTTTTATTTTTACAAAACTATAGGACCATGACAGCACGTGCTCAGGTTCTTTCCATGGCCCCAGGAAGGTGTTTTGCCAGTGAGTTTGCCAGATGTTTATGTTTCGTTTGTTTTCTGATAAATCCTCCAGGTTACACCCTGAAAACCCTCAGGAGGAACAGGGAGAAGGCACAGTTTTTATTCAAATTGACCTTGCCTACATTCACTGTTTGTTTTTTTGCCAGCCATGCTCTCTACTTCAGTTTACGAAACTTTACCAACACCAACTTCCACATAAACAGAAAAATGGCATAAAGCCTGCGCCCAATTCAGTCCTAAAAAGTAACCCAGAACTGGTTGGAACTGAGCCGTTTGAGATCACCGGTAGCAATTTCCAGGAAATTATTTTTCTTACTCTTCCATTTTCCACCTTAAAAGGGGTGTTCCAGTAATTCTGCCAGCAGGGGACCAGTCCAAGTACAGAAGGGCCAAAGTCAAGGTCCACAGAAGGCAAAAGGCAATTCTGTTAACCTAATCACATCAATTACAAAGTCGAATGTGTACGTTACTCTGAAGGCATTTGCTCCTGCAGTTCTACAGAATGATATGCTGAATCACTGAGCTGCATAATGTTGAAATCCAGTCACTGAGAGCCCTGAGCACGTGTCTTCGATCCCAGTACTAGGGAGACAAAGGCAGGCAGATCTCTATGAGTTGAATGAAGGCCAGCCTCATGTACATAGTGAGTTCCAAGCAAGCCAGGTCTATATACAGTGAGATGCTGTCATAAAGATTTTTTTTCTTTTTTCTTTTTTTTTTTTTTTTTGGTTTTTCGAGACAGGGTTTCTCTGTGTAGTCCTGGCTGTCCTGGAACTCACTCTGTAGACCAGGCTGGCCTCGAATTCTTGAACTCAGAAATCCACCTGCCTCTGCCTCCCAAGTGCTGGGATTAAAGGCGTGCACCACCACCGCCCGGCAAGATTTTTTTTCTTAAATAAACGAACAAATTCAGTTATATTCAGAATTCAGAAAATGTAAGATTAAATTAAAAAACCCACGTCTAATTATTTTAAACACACAGAATGAAGACATACCTCCTAAAGCCCCACTGTGATCTAGACTTTTCTTTTTATAGCCATTACAGGCGATCACAACAGGAACGACAACGGAGAACAGCCAGCGCCATGGAGAAACAGGCCGCAAGTTACCTGGGAAGTTATAAAGGTAGAGAAACGGGCTGTAAGTGACCTGGAGAGGTGCAAACACGGAGAACAGTGTGAAGGCTTGGTCTTCTAAAAAAAGGTTTTGAATCAATCGGTCAATCTATCTACTATCTATCATATCTATCTATCTATCTATCTATCTATCGAGAGGGTTTGTCTGTGTGGCCCTGGCTGTCTTGGAACTTGTTCTGTAAACCAGGCTGACCTCGAACTTAAGAGATCCGCCTGCCTCTACCTTCTGAGTGCTGGGATTAAAAGCGTGCGCCACCACCACAACTCAGTTTATTAAATATTCTTAAAATTCTTTTCATACAATATGAAGAGCCAAAGGGACCAACTGAAGCTATAGCTCCTTCATTTGCATTAGGTGTCTGGTCCTAGTGGACAGTCGAGCTTAGAAATCCTAGTTTGTTCCACTTACTTATGTCAGAATGCTCTTGTCTGTCTGTATAGGTAAATTCTTTTTTTTTTTTTTTTTTGGTTTTTCGAGACAGGGTTTCTCTGTGTAGCCCTGGCTGTCCTGGAACTCACTCTGTAGACCAGGCTAGCCTCGAACTCTCGAACTCAGAAATCCGCCTGCCTCTGCCTCCCAAGTGCTGGGATTAAAGGCGTGCGCCACCACCGCCCGGCTTTGTATAGGTAAATTCTAAGCCAGCTTCAAACTTAAAAACAAAATCTTTGTGTGTGCGTCAAGTGTGTTGTAGTGCACACTTTTAATCCCAGCATTTGGGAGGCGGAGTTAGCAGATCTTTTTAAGTTCCAGGCCAGCCTGGTCTACATAGTGAGAGCCTGTCTCAGAAAAACAAAAACATTTTATAAAAAAAAAAGTGTGTGTTTGTGTGTGATGTGTGTGCCTGAATGGGTATGTATTTGTTTGTGTGTGTGTGTGTGTGTGTGTGTGTAGACAATGTATAGACAATGTGTATGTAGAAGTCAGGATAACTTTGAGTTGGCCCAAGAGTTCCTGGGGATATTCCTATGCATCTTAACTCCCAGGAGCACTGGAATTATAGATGTGTTCTACTGTGCCCAACCTCACATGGGTTCAGGGGATTCAAATACAGGAGCCTGAGATCAAAGGATTTGAGTTTGAGATTAGCCAAGGCTACAAGCTGGGGCCTTGTCTCAAAACAAAACCCCAAGTAACAACAGAAACAAACAAGAGTGGGCTATGGAGCAGCCCCTGATCACAGGCACATGTGCACAGAATATGCAAAACCTTGGATATAAGCCCCTTACTGTTAAAGCCAAATCCAAAACAATCCTTAAGAACTATATGTATATAATCCAAATATATTAATGCCACAGTGAAATCCATTATCTTGTACAATGGATATATGCTAAAGAAGAAAAATCTGTAAAGGCTTTTCCTATGTTGAAGTATCATGTAAAGTCATATACAAAGGTTTGCGGTTGTAATCCCAGCACTCTGGAGGCTGAGACAGGGAGCAGGAAGAGTTCAACAGTAGTAGGAGCTAAGATAGCAAGCT
This sequence comes from Grammomys surdaster, assembly GCF_004785775.1. Lineage (NCBI taxonomy): Eukaryota > Metazoa > Chordata > Mammalia > Rodentia > Muridae > Grammomys > Grammomys surdaster. The sequence continues at coordinate 5,183,196 of NW_021621071.1, forward strand.
TCAGCTTCTTAAAGGCAAAGACATACCAAGAAGCCAAAGCAAAACCAAAGTACCTCCTTTCTGCCAAGTGGCTGCAAGGTACATTGAAGATCAAACCGGACAAGCACGGTAATAGTGCCAGCTCTAGACGTCTATTCTTTTGAAGTGACAAATTCTTCAATTTCCAAATGTAAAGACAGTACTGCCTTTGTTATTTTTACGGGATTATGAAACCGCTAAACCATTATTAATCTTAAGATGATAAAAAAAAATCACCCAAATTGTTTCACAAAAGTACCCTTTTCTGTCTTTTTTCCCCCCCACTAAGGTAAACAGAAATAATTATTTGATACATGCATTTTGTGAGAGGTATAATTAAGTATCAGCACAAGAAATATCATGAAATGCTGTAAAGTTCCCTAAGCATTGTTTATCTTGTCACAGTAGCAAACTAGATTCAGGCTGTAGTAGTGAATATAATCATTTTTAACCATTTACATATTTTTTTGATTTTTGAAGTCATACTTGAAAATTCCACCCATTAACTTCTAGCAAAACTTAAGACATTTTTACTTACCATAATAGGTACTAGCAGTCATTGACATAATCCAGAACGCTAGGGAAATGCAAATGATCAGGCTCAGGATTACTATATTGGTAATCATCTTTATATACTTTCTGCACGTATTGTCGTCAAGATCTGTCATGGAAAACAGAGCTAGGAGCACCTGAGTGGGGGGAATAGAGAGCATTTCAGATGAACCAAGCCATTCGAGTTTCTTGCAACAATACCCCTTTAGAGGCACAGAAAAATACCAACATCTTCCACCAACGGAACGACAGAACAGAATCGTAAATCCAAAACTTCTAGTCACTGCTGCAGGCGCAGCGCTCCGGCTCGACCCAGGGAAGTTAACGCCCCCCTTGGAAAATGAAGGCGCACAGCAGATGCACGGTGGACACGCCGAGACACCACGGCCGCCTGCAGCTCCCACCTAGAGGGACCCGGAAGAAGGGCAAACGACCGGTGGCCAATGGGAGGCCAGTGCCGCAGAGCCCCGCCCCTCACTGGCATCCAGAGCCCCGCCCCCGCACGCCCCGCCCCGCCCCCCGCGAGCCGCGCTCCGCCTCCTCGGCCACGCGATCTGCCCCAGATCCACCTCTGCAGTCCGCTGCTGCCCGGGCGAGCGAACCTAGGCCCGGAGCGGCGCGGGCGACAGCCTTTAGGTCCCCACCGTCTCCGCGACTCCCTCCGTGTACGCATGCGCAGCAGCCCTGCTCCGCTCATGTGACCCTTCGAGGCGGAAGTCGGGCTTGAGTTCGGATAGCTTCTTGGGCAGGTTTGAGCGGTGTTTATGAAGCATCTCCGCAGTAGAGGTTAGGACAGTTTAGGTCTTAGGATTTGTGGACATCCTAGACTTGAGAAAAAAAATGTCACCAGCAAGGATGTGTGGGGCACTAAAACCTGCCGTTGATGAACTGCGAGTGAATTTAGAACCAGTAATGGGTTGTAATTGATGAAGAGTTCATACCAGGCGATGGGGTGTCTTGTGGAGGACATAGGAGTTTATCGTGTAGAAGCAGAATTACTTAGAAAGTAGCTTAAAACAATGGCTTGGTCCTTAACCTGGGCCAGACTCAACTGGTGCTGTGGTATGGGAACATAAATATAGTCCCCACCATTGAGCTTTCGTATAATTATTGTTCTAATACACATTGTGGAAGTGTCTGTTGCCATACACTCTTAAACGTAACTTAATTCGCCTGATGTTATTGCCCTCTCCTAGAGCTTACTATTGAGTAAGCTCACCCTTTCTAGTTCTTTCTGAACTCTGGCTGGCTGGTTCAATTCAGTTGTTCTGGCTCAAACTCCTCATCAAGCTGCCTTCTTCAACCTGGCTTCTCGCAACTTCCCATTGAATTGTTCTGCTTTGCCTCAAATAACTCTGGCAAGGGTTCTAATGATTTGTTCTAATCACCTGGCTCCTTCTCTGGCTTCAGCTGCCTCTGCTGACCTACAGTGAACTTCATAGACTCAAAAATACCCAACTCAAGTACACTGCCTCCCGATTCTGATTCTCACTCCCTCTCCCTAAACTGCTGCTCTTAAATAGCTGTTCTTGTGAGAGATGTATCCTATCTCTGACTCATTCTGTAAAATCTTTCGATTCTTTATACTTTGTCTAACCCTCAATTAGAGGTCACTTTCACTCATGGCTGCTTCCTTCTACAAACTAATTTGACCTTAAAGGAATGTACTAAGGGCGTGTCTGTATTCTAGGCAGAGGGATTAAAGGGGCGTGGCCTGTCTGCACTCTGCCAGATCCTGAAGACCTAGGTCTTTGGATGTAATCCCTTGCTGGATTAAATCCCTCTACAATTTCAAGCCTGTGTATCCTGTCAATTCATTTACACAGCAAACCATGCTATTCTCAGACAATCTGAGTCTTGTACCTCTTATACATGGGTCCTATTGTGCTAGTCCCAGTTCTGGGGATTCAAATCATGTTCTCAGGCTTGGACAGAAAGCACTTTTATCCACAGTGCCATGTTCCTAGCCCCAGTTTCAAAACAAAGATCTCACTAGATGTGGTGGTCCATGCTTATAATCACAGAACATAGGAGGCAGAGGTTGATTATGAGTTATTTTGTCTGAGTGAATAGTAACTGATAACCACATATTTCCGAGGTGTTTCCAGCTAATTGTTGACAGTGTGAGAGACAACAGGACTGTTTCTTGTGTAGTACACAACTGTGACATAACCCAGTTGTCCTGGCTGGTTTTGTGTCTCAATTTGGCACAAGCTGGAGTTATCACAGAGGAAATGCCTCCATGAGATCCAGCTGTAAGGCATTTTCTGAACTAGTGATCAAAGGAGGAGGGCCCATAGTGAGTGGTGCCATCCCTGGGCTGGTAGTCCTGGGTTCTATAAGAAGGCAAACAGAGCAAGCCAGGGGAAGCAATCCAGTAATCAGCACCCGTCCATGGCCTCTGAATCAGCTCCTGCTTCCTGCCCTGTGTGCATTTTGGTCCTGACTTCCTTTAGTGATGAACAGCAATGTGGAAGTGTAAGCTGAATGAACCCTTTCCTCCCCAATTTGCTTCTTGGTCATGATGTTTGTGCAGGAATAGAAACCCTGACTAAGACACTAGTCAATCTTTAAAAGCTTACATTTCCACTCCTGACGGGAGGGGCTTTTTTTTTTTTTTTCCTGGTCAGGCTATGTTTCTTTTGATGTATCTGGGATGTCTTGTGGCTGAAACTATTTTGTATCACTGTGGGGCATTTTGAAAACTTCATGCTATTTTAAATTTCAATATATATGCCAAGACGTTTTTTTCCTTTGGTAGAACACAAAATAGTGGCTTCAACCAAAATTATTATGTATCCGATCAGCAGCAGTTTCCAGACTTTCTCAGCCTCTTCCTCAGCCAACAGTTTTCAGTCCTCCCCAATAAATTTCCAGCCCCCACACCCCAGTAATGGATATGTCCATAGAGATGGACCCAACAGATCAACATAGAGGTCGCCTACCCCAGAATTCTTTAATATGCATTAAATCAGGCCTGCAAGCACACTTGGGTGTCTATTTTGGTAATGGGGAGACTCCAGCATGCTGAGCTTTTGCAGAGTAAAACACTCTTTTGTGTTTACATACTATTTGAGTCCCGGGTGTCATTCTTCGGTGAATCATAGACCCTTACATTAAGTAAATAATTGTATTACTCCAGCAATACTCTGACCACTATTCGTAATGTCAGACTATTGAGTACAGGTTACTAACCTGTAAAATTTTAAAAAGTCTTAAAAATATTTTTTATTTGTATCACTTAGAAAATTTATAATCCCAGCACTTGGGAGGCAGAGGCAGGTAGATTTCTGAGTTCGAGGCCAGCCTGGTCTACAGAGTGAGTTCCAGGACAGCCAGGGCTATACAGAGACACTCTGTCTTGAAAAACCAAAAAGAAAAAAATTGATAAAATGGACTCGTTTTTATTTTGCCACCTATCAGGCTACAGGATGGTCTTGTCTGATCAGTTGTTCTATAAGAAAGCCGTGGCCTTACTGTGATCGTGAGGCCATCTAATGACACTGAAGTCCATGTCAAGTAAGTTCTTTTGTGTGAGTACTGGAGTGTCAACTCAGGGCTTCATGCTTGCTGGGTAATTGCTCTATGCTGTGCTGTAGCCCCAGCACCAAGTGAGTATGGATGTCAGGGATCTTCTTTCTGCTTAGTATAGATCGGGCTAAAACTACCCATGAAATCATCTTACCAGTGAAATGTGGTTTCAAGTGAGTATTTCTCTCCCACCCCACCCCACCCCAACATCCAATTAAGGATGTTTCCCATGTAACAGAGGCAAAGGAGGGAGGGCCCCGATTCCCTCGTGAAAGTTTCCTGCCTAACCAGCTATTTAAAATAACACTTTCATTCATGACTCAGACCCAGGCGTTACTCCCATCCCAAGCTTTCCAGCTACACCTTCAGGTGCAACACTCAGGGACTTTACAAATAAGCGCAGAGCTCAATGTTCATGAGTAGATAGATTGTTGAACAAATTGATGGACCGACGGCAAAGAGCTAGGTGTGCAAAAATCCTGGGACCGTGTGCAACAGCTGACTGTGGCCCGATACGTGAGGGAAAGAAATGAAAAGGAAAGGCCACGGCAGCTCCGAGGTATGGTAGAGGAGAAACGTTATTGAGGAAAACATAGGCAGAGTCAAGGACATCTGGGAGAGTCCAGACAAGAACTTGAGCCATGTGAGGAGAGGGGGGAGGGGGGGGAGGGGACAGAGGTAAACCAAGTGCATCAGCTGGAGGCCCAGAAGAAAGTGAGGTAATCAAATGAGTTGGATTTTATAGGGAGGCAACACAGCCTCTTGGGCTTGGGGTAGGGCGGGGCATATAAACCCTGTAACTGGTTGGGAGTGAGGGATGCTGGGAGAACCTGTTAAATAGGCACCTCAGTCCTTCGTCCTGGGTTTGAAACCTGACGATAGGAACTTGCCTTTTTGTGCATATAAGACTTCTTCAGCCGGGTGGTGGTGCCGCACGCCTTTAATCCTAGCACTTGGGAGGCAGAGACAGATTTCTGAGTTCGAGGACAGCCCGGTCTACAGAATGAGTTCCAGGACAGCCAGGGCTACACAGAGAAACCCTATCTCGAAAAAACAACAACAATAAAAAGCAAACAAACAAAAAACGAAAACAATAAACAATAAAAAAACCAAGACTTCTTCACTCCGAAGGTTCTCGTCTAGAAGTTATCGCCTTTGGACTCAAGCACACGCCACAGTCAAGCATCGTGCTTGTGATGTTGCAGGCCTCTTTGGAGGTCCTCACTCAAGTTCAGCAAAAGAATCCTGAAGAGCTGGCACCAAGAAGTGACTCTTCAAATGACGTCTCTTTGTGATTCGTGTTAAACCCAGCAAACTTCTGTCCTCCTGGATCCCAAACTTTTGCTGATAGATAGGTCATAAAACAAACTATCCTTCCTTACGACTGAATTTGGGATCATCATCTTGGTCACGGTTCTATTGATATGAAGAGACATCATTACCACAGGAACTATTATTATTATTATTATTATTATTATTATTGTTATTGCTGGGCAGTGGTGGTACATGCCTTTAATCCCAGCACTTGGGAGGCAGAGGCAGGTGGATTTCTGAGTTCGAGGCCAGCCTGGTCTACAGAGTGAGTTCCAGGACAGCCAGGGCTACACAGAGAAACCCTGTCTCGGAAAAAAAAAACCCAAAAATATATATATTGTTATTAAATATTTAATTGGGGGCGTGCTGGCTACATGCTGATCTGTAGGCAAGCAGGCAAGCAGGTAGGGGGAGAGAGAGAGAGAGAGAGAGAGAGAGAGAGAGAGAGAGAGAGAGAGAGAGAGAGAGAACCTGAACTTGGTCTTGGCTTTTGAAACCTTAAAGTGCATCTCCAGCAACACATCTCCTCTAACAAGGACACATCTGACAAGGGGATTCTCTCCTAATCCTTTCAAACAGTTCATTAACTGGGGACTAAGCACGCCAATATATGAGCCTATGAGGGCCATTTTCATTCACACTACACTGATGTAGTTGATACAGTAAATCCTTGGTAGGTACCGTGGGTGGAATTCCAGCAGCACTAAGAGAACGTTCAGTGAGACGACTTTGACTTGCATGCCGAGACTCTTCTCAAAACATACAAAAAGTATTCTTAATACGTTTAGGGTTTATTTTTAAGTGTATAAGTATTTTGTCTGCATGTATGTATGTGTGCTTGCCTGGTGCCCATGGAAGCCAGAAGAGGGCGCTAGATTCCATGGCATAGGAGTTATACACTTTTGTGATCCAGCATATGGATTCTGGGAACCAACCCTGGATCCCTTCTCTTGATATATGCATTGATAGTATTTTTGATTTTTTTTTTTTTTTGGTTTTTCGAGACAGAGTTTCTCTGTATAGCCCCGACTGTCCTGGAACACACTCTGTAGACCAGGCTGGCCTTGAACTCAGAAATTCGCCTGCCTCTGCCTCCCAAGTGCTAGGATTAAAGGCATGTGCCACCACTGACTGGTGAGCCTACAGCACCCAGTATTCCCAGGCGGTTTCCCATCCAAGTACTAACCAGGCCCGACCCTGCTTAGCTTCCGAGATCAGACAAGATTGGGCTCGTTCAGGGTGGTATGGCCATAGACTGAATTTTAAGATTTACTTTTATTTAGTGCATGTCTGTCTGTCTGTGTGTATGTATGCATGCATGCATATATATACATACACATGTGTTTGGGCATCTTAAGCAGCCAGAGGAGGGCACTGGATTCCTTGAAGCTGTAGTTAGAGTTGTCAACTGTGTCAAATGGGTGCTGAGAACTGAACCCTGGTTCTCTGCGAGGGCATCAAGTGTCCTTTTTTTGATTTTTAATACAGGCTCTTAGTATTTGGCATTGGGGCCTGGAACTCAATATGTGGACCAGACTGGCCTCAAACTCATGGAGATCATCCTGTTTCTGCCTCCCAGGTGCTGAGATTAAAGGTGTGTATCCCTGAGCTAGCCCATCATTTGTTTAACCTCTGAGCCATCTCTCCAACCCTAAGTCAAAATTTCTACCGATGTTACCAATCTAAAAATGTCAACAAAATCTTTGCTGGTTTAAAACCTCTTCTCAAGGAACAGATTCTCTTTAAATATTCCGAATTTTTATTTTTATATGGAGTAAATAAATATTTAATCATTAATGGGGGCGGTTCTCTTCCACCTTTGACCATTCAGTTCCCAGAGAAAAGACACCAACCTGTTTTTATAATAAGCCTTAGGCAGCAGTAAGGCTGGGCAATCCTTAATCTTCTAAGTGATTATGTCTACTCCTCTGCCAATAACCCCAGTATATCACTTGCCATGGTCTGCCTGGCCTGCTCTTACTCCAATTGGCCAGCCCTCAGCCATGCTTTCATGATTCACCTACCCCAATGGAGTCTTCTTTTTTCCACCTCTCTCTCTTCCCTTGTGGTCCTGGGACCTCGCCTACCTCTCATCCGCAGAGAGGCTGTCCGCATCTTTATCCTACCAATAGTTTTATATTAAGGAGCAAGGCCACACAGCATTACTTGGTGTGTGGAGATTCTCTCCTCCCTGAGAGCAACCAGACCCTGTGGGCCAGTATTTAGCATTACAGTACATAGCAAGGGACCAAACCCCAACGAAGGAGAAAAGCACTTCTTACTTTGTCCTGTTTAGGGAAGCAGGTGGGAGGAGGAGGAGGAGTGGGAAGAGGGGAGGAGAGAGGGAGAGACAGATATGCTGAGCTCTAACTTGAAAGGTGGCCAGGAAGCCTGCTAGTGATAGCAGCCAACTGGTAAAGCACTGGTCTTATAGGCAGGAGGGCCTTGTCAGAGAAAGGACTCTGTAAAGCTTGGGAGTTAACAAGAGGATAAGCAGGAAGTTCAAGAGAACGAAGAGGAGTTAGTAGAGACGATTTAAAATATTTGCCTAAGAACTTATTAAACCAAAAGCTTGTCTCAGACACATATATCATGTATTGACATTGAATCTCCTTTTTTTTTCTTTTTAAAGATTTATTTATTCATTTATTTTATGCATGTGAGTACACTGTCTTCAGACACACCAGAAGAGGGCATCAGATCCCATGACAGATGGCTGTGAGCCACCATGTGGTTGCTGGGAATTGAACTCAAAACATCTGGAAGAACAGTCAGCGTTATTAACCGCTGAGCCATCTCTCCAGCCCGAATTTCGATCTTTTTAATGTTTGGAAAACAAAGTTTCAGAAGTTAGTCAGCACGAGAAACCAATTTGTTGAATTCCATTTCATTCCTAAGAGTGGGTTGTAGTGAAGACAGGACGAGTGAACGGAAATACTTTCCTACTGTGGACCTGAGAACGGAGATCTCATGTCATGTGTTCAGCCTACCTGGTAAATATCCCAGTTAAGGTTAAAATGCTGTTTTATAAAGCATCCAAGAATACTATTAAAACAATGCCTTGATCATTGTATCTATCACTAAGTCTCTGTGTATGCCTCAAGTTACTGTCAGAGAACTATAAAGAAAAGTTATTTATGTTTCAGTGGTAGGGTTGTGAACCCAGAGCCTTGTGCATGGTAGGTAGGTACTCTCCCACTGAGTTGTATCCCAACTCCACATGAACCTTTACAGTCCTTCATGTACTTAGCTTAGAATGCATAAATATTTCAAATGGGGCAATAGTGTACACTTCGCAACAATGTGAAACCAATCTGCCATTAAGGCATTACGTACTCTTTACCTGTTTCACAGTTTGCTTCAACTTAGAGCGAAGAAAGGCTACAGCGTCTTTATGGGTTCAAGTTAAAAGTAAGGACCTTTACTGAAATGTTCACCTTTAGAAATAACAGGGGTGACAAAAATTCCTTGGGAAACAAATTTTTAATAGTAACAAATTCCAAATACACTTTTTGTGAGGACAGTGTTGCTGTTTAATATACATTACAAAATCCTTAACTTTATAAAGTATTCAACTGTCTAAATAGCAAAAGAATCCCACTCCTGATATAAAGATTAGCTTCTCTATTATATCAAAATTAAAATTTACCCGTATTCTAACATTGAGAAATGAGAAAACGTAACAAAATCATCTCCATAGACACCATTAGCAAGGATCTCATAGACATCTTTAATACATTTAAAGTTTACCCTTTTGCTTTTCTAAAACACATGATTTTTCCTATTTGTGTAACATACATTAAAAGGAGGAGAACGTGAGGGTAGAAGACACGTGTTTGTCCTAGAACCGCACAGATGCCAGGTATCTCCATCTCTTTGCAAGTGGGACAGAGTAACGTGTGAGCGAGTAAACAAAGGTACCTTGTGTGAATCCAGCTTGGAAGGAGAAAGGCAGAGACTGGAAAACAACTGTTTCATGATTTAGTTCGGGAACCCGCCAATGGGGTTATTTGTTCCCAAAATAACAAATTTCAAATATTCCAGTTCTCAGCTTTGACCTACTTATAGCTGCGTCTTTTCTTCAGCAAGGTTATCATTTCAATCTGTTCAGTGTGTGTGTTTTTTTTAAAGGGTTATGACCCAGTAACACTGAACACAGGCCAAACCCTAGTGCTCTGCCCACCTCTCACCAGTCATTCTAAGAAAAATCTGTTTTATTTCAAAACGAAGTCACTTGGTTGTAAATAGGTCTAAAGTTTCTATGTTTTCCATTGAGTTTCAACTCAAATAGTGTGTACCGAAGCATCTTCCACCTATTTCTTTCATAGAATGCATCTCATATTCTAAGCACCGTTCTTTAGGGACGCTTGCAGCAGGCGAAGGGCAGCCAATGTCCTTCTTAACCCCTTTTGGGTGTTGGAGTTTGAACCTTGGGCTTGATGCATGCTGAACGAGGCACACCTCCCAGCCCAGTACTTGTCTTCCTGTCAAGAACCTAGCCTTCAGTTGTGTTTTTTTTTTGTTTTGTTTTTTGTTTGTGAATGTTAGTAGCGTGTAGACACACTGGATAGATAGAAGATCTGTGAGGTCTGACTGTGGGAGAGCTGTTGTAATTATGATTGGTTTATTTTTTTCAAACAAGGTCTCAAAATAGCCTAGGCTGGGAATTTTGGGCCCTCCCACCATTCCTCCGAAGCACAGGAATTAAAGCCGTTTGTCCCAGGGCTTCATCACGCCTCACTCTATCAGTTCTAGGGTATGCAGTCAATGGAATAAATCTATCAGCAAACTGAAGGCAGGATTTTAAGACTCCTTAAATGTTTTAAAAAGCCTGGAACTCACATTTCCCCACCTCCACTTCCTTCTCCCTTGTGGCTAACATGACAGATGTGTGTTACCATATTCAGCTAGGAAGCCATTAAACACAGACAGATGGGTTATTAACACAGTCATGTAAAGAGACTTTGGAACATGTTATTAGGAAAATAACATGAAGAAAATAGGCAGAAAATGACACTTACTGAGGTTTATTCAATGGTATCCAAAAATAGAGAATGAAAAACACTGGGGATATGGCTCAGCAGTGGTGTCTGCATGCACAAAGCCCTGGGTTCAATTTCCAGCACACAAACAAAACACCCCAAAGAAACTAAAGGCTGATAACAATAAATGAAGACTATGTAACTTTGCCAAAAGTGCATTGTATTTTACAATGTCGTACATTTATGATTAAAAAGTGTATTAAGATATCAAGATACTAACCCTAACCAGAGCACATTAATTAGTGCTTGGGGAACATGGTAAACCATACGAAAGTTTATATTTCAAGAACATAGGTTATGTTAATATTAGTTTCCCAGCTTATTTTAGGCTATCAAATAGGTACAGTCAATGTGTTTGCCATGGACACTTGAGATAATATAAAGACACATGAACCAATATTAGGAAAAAATATAAGATGACACATTTAAGGAACTTTACCCAAGACTTAAGTTAGCTAACAAGGGTGACCACATCTACAAAAGAATTAATACAGTATTGGTTATAAGTATCACACGAAAACTGAGAGCCATTTCCTACCACTAGGTTTGAAGGGAAGACAGTCCTTATTAAACAGTGCTGGTTACTGGGTGGGACAGAGAGAAACAGCCCAAGAGATGGCAGGGAATCCAAATTCCATCTCTGTGTAGGAAAGATTTATAGTTATTTGTGATCAGACATGTTATGTTCATATTGTAATCTCACAATCTTGAGGAAGAACTAAATAACCTATGTGAATACACTTTTACTTACTTAGTTAGCCAGAGCTTTCTGAAGGAAGGGCTCTTATTCTGAAGGAGGGGCTCTCATTAAACATTTAGCGACACAAGGCCTTTTCAAGGTACAAGTGGTGTCAGGAGAGTGATCTCGATATTTCTATCTTATAAATATCAGCATTTGCATAGCTTTATCACAGAGACACACATTACCTTAGAGGATTATATTTTATTTCCATTATGAATTAAAGTTGTTTTGGTTTTCTAAAAAAAAAAAAAATGCTAAAAAGCAAGCTGATGGGCTAAGATAAACTGTTTTAACCTAACACTGTTGGGCTCAGACGCAGGACAAGTGGCTCACCTGCGTATTTAGCATACCAAAGCATACTGGAGGGCTCCAGGTCCTCTCAGATCCCCTGGTACAGGGCATGGATGGCATACCCTGCCCTCTCTGCTGAACCGACCTTAAAACACCTTCTTAGACCCTCAAACACTTTCTTAAAAGCGTTTATATCCTCAGACATTGATATGCTAAATATGTACCTCAGGAGCCTGTCCTGGGTCTGAAACACAACATAGCTAAGTATTTCCCTGTGGTTAAATTGGACTGTGATTTATTAAGAAGGGGAAAAGCTATTTTTGACATAAAAAAGGCAATTAAGAAGTAGTCACAAAAAGGCAGGCGGATTTCTGAGTTCGAGGCCAGCCTGGTCTACAGAGTGAGTTCCAGGACAACCAGGGCTACACAGAGAAACCCTGTCTCGAAAAATCAAAAAAA
>NW_021621071.1:5195244-5230851 GCF_004785775.1 Grammomys surdaster
AAAAAAAAAAAAAAAAAAAAAAGAAGTAGTCACAAAAAGAATCATCAGTTTAAGAATTTGCTATCAACACAAGAAACAAATGGTCTAAAGTGTTCATTAATGTATCAATTATGAAGATGGAAATTCAATATTTTTATTATAAGAAAAAGAATAATATACATTTGTCTATTTATTTTGTGAAGGTAAAAGCTAGACTTCAAATTCTGCATTACTTTCTGTATATTTTCTTAGAAGTTGAATATAACTCATCAGGTCTTCCCAGTCTGAGGTACTTGAGCCTTACCTAGTTTGGAGTCTCAAAGGTATTTCACATTCAAAATACTATTTTGAAATTATTTTACAACCTACTTTTGAATTCAATGTTCTTATAAGGAAGGCCATGATAGGCTTACTTTCACTTGTTAAAATACAAAAGGCTAAAAAAGAAAAAAAAAACAAAACTTGCCCTGTACCCCAGAGGTTTTAGTCTATAAAATTTTCAACCACAATCCCAATAATTTAATTCATACAAAATCCAGTGGTTTTAAGCGTGTATTTAGTGCGATTAGCTCCCACGTCACGTGTTCTTTAGAATGTAATAGTCCAGCTTTGGTGCAGAACGTTTTTACTTCTATGAACATATCATCTGTCATTCCTGTTTGACAGCAGCTTAAAAAAAACAAGACCAGAAACAACCTCAAACAGTGTTTCCTAAGACGACGTCTAAGTATGTAATCCTCATGTAAGGCACTTCTACACATTCTCAAACTTGTCACTCAACGCTCCACTTCCTCAGGTCTCCGTACTGCTACTTCAAGTACAACGCAAGGACTTGATGGTAGCGTGACTGCCAGAGTGTGGTGGGTGACGGCAGGAGATGGGCACTGGGTTCTGTGTCAGCCAAACTTGAGTGCAGAGGTTCTCGCCCATTTTTACATTTAGAGACCGGGTAATGCTTTCTCTTGTTGATCTTGTTCAAGAATTTTTAAATCTTCCAGAGGAAGATTGCTTAAGGCAGCCGGTAAAATCTGTTCTGAGATGCCCTTAGGTAGCAGGTTACGCGCTTCTAAGTTCTTCACAAAGCACGTGGCTTTGATCCATCTTCGAGTTGCTCTGCGTTCTCTTTGCAGGCAAGTTTTCATTTTTCTCCTCAGGCTTGCTATTTCTCTTTCTAGTTTAATGATCCTTTTCTTCGCCTCCGTAGGGTTCCGAAAGGCATAGCTGTGTTCAAGCAGTACCTGCTGACTGCTGCTGGGTTTTAAGTTACACGCTCCGGTTGCAGTAAAGCTGTTGGTTTTCTTCAGAAGATTCCTTGACTTGAGTTTCTGAGCCGAACAGAGAGTTTAACATAAATTAGGAATATCACCATAAGTAAACAGTGTCCAGTTGTGAGTAACACAGTATTTACCTGATCTTTTTAGGACTGCTTTTAAAGTTGAATGGGCAACAACAGCAGGCTGGCCTAAGGTTCTTAGTAGGTTGAATGAACTCCACTCACCTTGTGCTTTTCTGAGTCAGGGTTTCTCTCTGTATAGCTCTGGCTGCTGGCTTGAACTCAAAGAGATCCTCCACCTGCTTCTGCCTCCTGAGTGCTAGCATTAAAACCATGTTGCCACTATACCTTTCTTATGTCCTTTATCTACAAACTTATCTAAACATTGATTTCAAAATAAGCAGTAGATTTTCATGGTATCTTCCAGATTATTCAATATGATTCTTTGGAGATTAAAAAAAAGTCTTTTCCAACTCCTTTTACTAAGCTCAAATTAGAATTTGTGCAGACATTTCGATTTATCTGTGATACTTATCTGATCTCCCTTTTAGTTAATATTAGTTTCTAACTAGATGAATAGTTTAGACCTGGAATCTACTCAAACAAGAACTCACATTATCTATAGAGACATATTCTTAGGTATCAAGCTTCCAAACAGATTTAGATATTAGTTCTTTACACTAAACCTTCAAAAATTTAAAATCTGGCTAGAAATTTGTTTCTAATCCAGAAAGCTAAGGATTCTTTTGTCCTATATACTCCAAATATATGAAACTACTTGCGATTTTCCTTTTGTGTCAAATCTTACAACTGTGTCTTTCATTTATTAAATAAACATTCTTCAATGTATGACTGACACATCTGTGATCCCTGCATTTAGGAGGCTGAGGCAGGACTGATAGAACTTGAGACCAGTCTGGAGCTACACAGGGAAATTGTCTCAGAAAAGCCAACATGTAAAGGAAAAACTCCACTTTACATTTTGGATGCAGAGGCAGGAGGATGGCTAGTTCAAGAAAGGTTTGTAGGGCTGGACAAGAGCTCAGTAGTTAAGAGAACTGGCCGTTCTTCCAAAGGACCCAGATTCAATTTCCACTCCTACATGGTGGCTAACAACCATGTGTAATGCAGTTTTTTTTCCAGGAGATCCAATGTCCTCTTCTGGTCTCCACAGGTACCAGGCATATTCATGGTACAAATATACATTCAAGGAAAACACCCATAAAAGAATAGCTTGAGCTATATAGAGTACATTTAAAGATAGCTTGGGTTACCTCAATAGCAAGATTGTCTCTTCAAACAAAAGAAACAAAACAAAAGCATTCCCAACCACTTACTGAAACATGAATCTTGGGGAAATAACATTGAACAAGTTGTAGTTCCTACTATCACAAACCTACAGATGGCCTCTCTTCACAGAGAACTGGCACAATCTCCTCTTGGTCTTCATTTTCAAAACATCTAACAGATTGTAGTATAATGAAAAGTTTAATAGTTATTGCATAAATAAATGACCAACATGTCAGAAATAAGGTTCCCTCTTCCATCGTCTTGAGACAACACCTCATGCAGCTCAGGTTGGGGTCAAACCTTCTATGCAGGAGATGACCTTGAACTTCTCCTCCTGCCTCGGCCTCCCGAGGATTTAATTACCCCTGTGCATTCCCTGTGTCAGTTGATTTCAGTTTCACTATACATTTGAGCGTGTACTTGGGGGGGGGGTCAGGTACTCTTTGAGGTGCTCAAATGCACAAGGTTTAGAAATAAGAAAGCCCCTGCTGGTCTGTGGCTTTTCTAACAACTTAGCAGCAACAGCAGCCGCAGCCGCAGCAGCAGCCTCCGCCGCTGCCACCACTACCGCCCACACGTGTATTAAAACACCAACTCACGTCCACTCCCAGTGTCACAAGAAACTCAAACAATAGCCTTTCCTTTCTTAGTGGAAGATGCCTTTTTTATGTATATGAGTACAATTTTTATTTTATGTATATGAGTACAATAGCTGTCTTCAGATACACCCGAAGAGAGCATCGGATCTCATGACAGATGGTTGTGAGCCACCATGTGGCTGTTGGGAATTGAACCCAGGACCTCTGGAAGTGTGGCCAGTGCTCTTAACTACTGAGCCATCTCTCCAGCCCTCGGAAGATGCCCTTTTTAAATCCCCGTGTTTTCTACCTTTTCTTCCTTAAGGTGACTTTCTCAGTGTTTCTTCTCTTATCAGATCTTATCTAACCAGATACACTATTCCTTTCTCCTCTTGTCTCTTTCCCCTAGTGCTGGTCATAAAACCTTGTGTGTGCTGGACACACTCTACTGTAACAAAGCTGTATTTGCACCCTTAAAACAAGTGGCTTTGTTTGTTTTGTTTTCGAGACAGGGGCTGACTATATGTAGCTACACATAACTCTGGCTGCACAGGAACTCAGTAAGTAGATGTGGCAGGACTCTAACTCACAGAATTAACTCTACCTGCTCCTACCTTGTGTGGAACTAAGGGCTCCCTTCAACTAGTTTTGGATTCATTCATCTGTACCCAACTCTTTTTTCTTTCAAGTAAGTCAACAACTGATAATTTATCGATCCATTCCCCGGCTTTAGTTTTATCATCTAACTAAATTGTTCTATGTGTGGTCACAAACCTTCCCTGGTATTCCAAACTCCCGAGTCCTCATGCCTAAACTGAATGAGCGCTACAGTTTCTTATGAAGTTCTTGGCATAACTGAATATGTGTTCTTAAAGTACTTACTAGTACGTCACTTGTTTGTCACCTTAAACTCAGAAGACAGTGATTCTGAAGGTTTCATTAGTAATCTAATGTACCGTTGGTTTTGCCAACGGTACATTTACTGATAATAACTAACTAATAATTTGTTGTTCTGTAAACCCGCAATTCTGGTAAAGTTCCCCATATGCAAATGTTTCATATTTGAAGTACTTGCATAGATTTTTACCTGCTGAGCATCTTTAAAAGTCCAAAATCTGAAATCTGTTTGGAATTCTCTGGGGAAGCAGACTTTGAGTCAGGAGCTGTGACCTCTACCTCTAGTCGTGCTTTTATTACACAAGAGGGGCGTGTAGATTTCTGAGGTGTGTCATTACACACTCATTTTAACACAGTTCGAGTTGCTTTCTTATACAAGCAAAAAGTAATAGGATCTAAAACACGGTTTAAGAAAGGAAAGTGACCTACCAGAGACTTTATATGGGTACAGAAATCAAAAATGGTTGGGACAGCATCCATTTTAAGACGTCGAGTTTGTCCTGTTAGATCAAAACAGGAGGCTTCAAAGTGCTTTGAGCAAAGAAAAGTGTGTTTTCCTGGCACAAAATTTTTGCGCCTGACCAGGCGAACCCATTCTTTTCTTCTTGTAGGATCCAAAGGAAACCTTAAAGCAAGCAAACAAAAGGCAACTCAAATTCCAGCGGTCCTGCTTTTGCTGTACTTAAAACAGTTACATTTTTAAGAAAGTCTCTCATTTATGTAAAAATTTATGTAAAAAATTAAGCAATCTCCAGATGCCAATTTATACTAATTTTTATAGTTATAAAAACTTAGTGAAAAACTGACCTTAGTAGCTTCTTCAAACTTTAAAAAAAAAGAGCTACTCCCTCCAATCTAGCCCTTGACATGGGCAACGACTAAAACACAAGTGACACTCTCAGTAGAATGATCACAAGCAGGGGTGATTATACACGCTTCTATCTGCTGCTGTATGACAAATAAATCAGATATGATAAAGATTAAATTTTAACAAGGAAAGTCTAGATGATATACTCCTTTCTGTCTTTCTTACAGCACATCAGTTTTTTATACTTTCTCCATTAAAATTTCCAGTGTACAAGTTATATATTTTCAAAGGAAACTGTGCACGTGCATGTATACTCTGTGTGTGTGTGTGTATGTGTGTGTGTATGTGAGTGTGTATGCAGGCAGACATGTGGAGGTCAGAAACAACTTCTGTGGGAAATGAGTTGGCTCCTTCCTTCCATTATGGGTTCTGGGAATGGCCTGTACAGCAATAGCTTTTGCACAGCCATTTTCTTGGCTCCAAAGCTGTCTCTTGAGGAAAGCTATTATTATTACTTGTCTGCTTATCTTTGGTTTGTGACTAGTAAGAATTCAGCACAAGTAAATATATTAATACCAATACAGAATATATAAATAACTCATTGTATTCTATGTAGTTAAGCTGTATTAAAAAATCTGGAGCTATGGATCATAGCAGAAAACATAATTATAAAAAGATAAATGACCTATAGCTATCCTTTTCCTTTCATATTTACTTCAAATACAAAAGATACATTCATCCAACACACACTGCTGAAGGAAGACACAAATATGAAGGGTTGTTTCTGGAAATTCTAATAATTCTAGGTTTGTTTATTAACTTGGGAATGTAAGAATAAACATTCATACATAAATTTCAGTTACAATTCCTTTTTTGTTTTTAAATTTAAGACTAGTGAGATGACTCATTAGGTAAGAACACTGACCACAGAACCTATAACCCATGGTTCCCTGGGCCCACACGGCAGGAGAAAAGCCCAACTCCCACAAGCTGTCCTCTGCCCTTCAAATGCAGGCCATGGCTTGTGCACACAGTCTTTCTCTCTCAAATATATACAAAAATATGAAGGTTAAGACTGCCCCTTTGGTACTATATATGTGTATATGTTTGAGCATGTGTGCCAGCTTACAAATGGAAGTCTGAGGTCAACCTGAGATGGTTTTCTCCTTTAACCTTGACATGGGTTCTGGGGATCAAAATCAGATCATGTTACACGGCAAGTGTATTTACTCGATAAGCCAATCTGCCAGCTTATAAATCTTTAGTTTGATTACTGTATCCTCTACAGTACCTAACTTGTGTATAAAAAAACCCGTAAGATCCATGTGAGATCATGTGATCAGAAGGCCTAGCACATGTATAGAATCAGATTTCCACACACTGCCAGCGATGAGAGTGTATAAGTCGGAAGCCCAATGGTGCTCTAAATATTCTTCCTCAAATCAGACATGCCCTGAAGATTTGCTGTCACTCCACAGATCACAGTATTTTGGCATATTTAATTTTCTAGTAAATCTACCAATCCTGCTTAGTTCTCAGTCTGCATCACCCTCTGAGCTCTCTGAGACAGGGTCTACCTATCTAACTCATGCTGGACTGTACACAGTAGCCTGGGGCCAACCTGAGACTCTACAGTTGTCCTGCTTCAGCCTTTCAGGTGGTGGGATTACAGGAGTGAGCCACTGCATCTGGCTTAGCACTTCCCTCTCGATCTCATTTCAGAGCACTCTTTAACGATTCCAGCTAGAGTCTTTCATTTTACTAGGGACTCAGTAAAGATGAGCAGAAATTTGGAGTCCATTGGCTTCCATGTTGAGTGCTGGGATTATGGGCCTATAGCATACCATTTTAGAGTGCTGTTTTTAATTATGTTTGGCAGATGGTATCTGTTTTGTTTTTGAGAGTCTAACATCAGCCAAGCTGAGAACACACTTACTGTGGAGCAGAGGATGAGCCTGACTTCCTGTGAATACAGACAGGTCTATGGAACTCTGGCCCTTGAATGTGGTATTGTTTATATTTTTCACAGTATATATTTAAGGGCAGGACATGGGAGATATAGCCCGTTGGCTAAATTTAAATACTAAAAACTATCTTATAGTAACACATTCATATGGTGGTAACCTATGAATATGTTCTTGTCTACGTAACCCACCCAGGCCTTTATAAACATTTCCTGGTTTGGAAACACTACTCAATTGTTCAAACAATGCTATTTCACTTTCATTTTAAACAAACAGAGGAGTGCCTCTTATATTCTTACACAATTTAGGTGTGGTGGTAATAAAAAAAAAAGACGCATAGCCTCCAAGAGTCTACTGTAATTTAGAAGAGAGAGAATTAAGGAGTTCTAACTTGTTAGCAGACTGACAGCACTGTTATTGAACTACCAGAATTCCAATGTTAGCTCCTTTGCATAGTGTCTGGACACACAGGCAAATTTACCTAACTTTTGTAGATCTCCATTTTTAATAATAGTGGTGCTAGATCAAAACCAAGGTCTCTCATATATACTAAATGGATATCTACCATTGAAGACCATTGAGGTACATCCCCAGCCCCAGGTATTTTATTTCTTTTTCTTTTTTTTTTTAAAGATTTCTTTATTTATTTTATGTACAACATTGCTCTCTCCAGACACACCAGAAGAGGGCGTCAGATCCCATTACAGATGGTTGTGAGCCACCATGTGGTTGGCAGGAATTGAACTCAGGACTTCTGGAAGAGCAGTTGGTGCTCTTAACTGCTGAGCCATCTCTCCAGCCCGGTATTTTATTTCTATTATTTATAATGTAAGGTAGAAATGCTTCTGAGGGGCCGAGGAGATGGCTCTGCTGGATCTCTGTGGCTCAGTGAGCAAGTCTTGAAAGTTTCAGGACAGTGACAGACCTGGTCTCAAAACAACACACACACACACACACACACACACACACACACACACACACACGACATCCAAGGATGTTTTCTGGCCTCCTTTTAAAGATTAGAAGATGTAAATGCCTAGCTTAGTGGCATAGTAGGTCTTTTATAAAGGGGTAAGGATGGAGCCATGTGGAATTGGACGTGCTGATTTATTTAGAAGTCCCCAAGAAAGGGTTTAAAATGGGAATAGTGAAGTTATATGAATCTTGGGCACAAGGCATGAAATAATCATGGGCCTTCTTGTCAAAAAAGACAAGCCATCGATGGCTGAATTGCAAGACCTGACAGAATCAGCTGTTAAATACAGCCATTCTTAAAATCTAATTTCCTGACACTTTACTAATAACTATTTTTAATAACAAGATTTTTTTAATCGTGTCCATTTCTATGTGTGGATAAATATGTGTGAACCAAGGGACCCAAGGAGGCCAGACGCTGGGTCCCTTAGAGCTGGAGTTCCAGATTGAGCTGCCTGTGACGGGTGCTGGGAATTGAACCTGGGGGCTCTGGAAGAGTACACACACTCTTAGCTGCTGAGCCATCTCTCTAGCCCCCGTCTCTACCTTTTGAAGTTATTTATCTCTATCTGCGTCTGTATCGTAGAACCTCTATAGATTAGTGTGATACTGGATTTCTCTTCTTATCTTCACAACTAGTCAGGTCAGATTGGTGGCTTGAAACCAAGCGCGATGAGAGTGAATGCATTGCACAAACTGGGCAAATACTACACTTTGGGGCTTTCCCCCCTTTTTGAAATGACAACTGTTCATGTGGAGCAGTAGACCATTGTAGACGGGTGGTTAGAAATACATGAATTGGCAGGGCAGTGGTGGCACACGCCTTTAATCCCAGCACTTGGGAGGCAGAGGCAGGCGAATTTCTGAGTTCGAGGCCAGCCTGGTCTACAGAGTGAGTTCCAGGATAGCCAGGGCTACACAGAGAAACCCTGTCTCGAAAAACCAAAAAAAAAAAAAAAAGGAAAAAAAAATACATGAATTGAAGCCAGTCATGATGCTGTTACAATACCCAGTCAAGGGAGAAGAGTGATATCAAGTTGGATGGCTTCCGGCATGTTGGGTGGATAGTATTTCCACTTACTGGAAAGGAGAATACGGGAATCAGTATATTTGTCGGGTGGCAGTTCCCTACCGATATTGAATTAATGGGACTGGCAGAGGACCAGGGTAACAGTACACAGCTGGCCCACAAACAGTCTTTTAATCATCAGAGATAAGGATGTCTACTGTTAGGGGGGATATTTTAATATGTAGACCACAAGTGGGATACACAGGCACAGGTGGATCATTTTGGATAAGAGTTTGAGAAGGGTTAGTAGACGAGATTAAAACAAAGCAAAGAAGAAAAATCATAAGACCAGTGACAAATTTAAAAGTGGACATCATTTTACTGAATGAAAAAAGAGCACACATTATGAAAATGAGGCTCAGGGCGTGTTAACAGAGGCTTAAATTAAGCTTACGAAGGACAGGTAGAGAAGTATAAATAATTAAAAATAAATTTAGGCAACGTAATTTTTAAAATTATTTTTATTTTGTATGTGTACATGCCTAACTGTATCTAGGTGTACACTGTGCATCAAAGAGCCCACGGAAGTCAGAAGAGGTGTTGAATCCTCTAGGTCTGGTTTATGAGCTGCCATGTGTGGGCTGGGAACCAAACCTAGGTCCTCTGCAAGAACAATAAACATTCTTAACTGATGAGCCATCTCTCCAGCCCCTACCCAACAAAATTTGTGTAGGCAGATAAAGAAGTCTATGTCTGCCAGGCAGTGGCAGAGAAATCTCTGTGAGTCCATGTGAGTTATTTACATGTGAGAGATATGTAGGTCGATCTGGTCTATTTATTGAATGTGAGCCAGCCATACACATGTGACCCAGACACACACAGAGAAGCAAGAGAGTGTGTGCCTACGCTCTACAAGAGAAGTTAAATACTATTTGTATTTATAAAAACAAGAATATATTATTAACATGGTCTTAACTCCTCCTTTCTCCTTTTTGTATGTTGTATTTGGAGACAGGGTCTTATTTTGTAGCCAACCCTTGAATTCCATTCTGTAACTAAGACTGGTCTTAAACTCATGGTAAGCCTTCTACCTACTCTTCCCATGTAAGGGGAATCTAGGAATGTGCCTGCCTACAAAGACCTAAACTTCTAAGGTTACCATTAAAATGTTAATTTCACATTAGATGAACAGTATTGGACACTGTGTATCTTTCTTCTTCTTTAGTGTTTTTGAGACAGGGTATCTCCGTCTCTGTATAATAGCTCCTGCTGTCCTGGAATTTGCTTTGTAGACTAGACTGGCCTCAAACTCAAAGAAATTGCCTATCTCTGCCTAAAGGTACACACCACCCAACTTACTTTTCTTCTTTTTTTTTTTTGTTTTTTGTTTTTTTGAGACAGGGTTTCTCTGTGTAGCCCTGGCTGTCCTGGAACTCACTCTGTAGACCAGGCTGGCCTCGAACTCAGAAATCCACCTGCCTCTGCCTCCCAAGTGCTGGGATTAAAGGCATGCACCACCACCGCCCAGCTTTTTTTTTTTAACTTTTCTTTTTTTTTGAGACAGGGATTTACTCTGGACTACAGACAGGCCTTGAACTTAAGAGTGGATCCTCCTGGCTCAGACTCCCGAGTTCTAAGATTGTAACTGTGGGCCAGCACACCAAGCTCTCGGTTGTACATCTCCTATACTTTGGATTTTGGCCAGACTCCTCTCTTTCATGGTCCACATCAGATTATCAAGTCCAGTAAATTCTCCTTAAACATTTCTCCAAAATCTGTCCACATCTCTTCATCTTTACTGCCAATAGCATCTTATTCTAGACCACGGAATGGATTCCTTCTATTTATTTCAATTTGCCTTTGAGACAGGCTCTGTGTCGCTCAGGCTGGCCTCTTCTTCCTCTGTTGTGGGATTATAGACATGTCTGAGCATACCCAGCTTGGGCTCCCTTTGTGACAGCTCAATCAACTCCTCAGTGCTCCTGTACCCACAACTAAGCATCAGTATTTACTTCAGTTGACATGTAACATAATTTCCCCGTGAAGGAAATGGCGATAGATTAACATTCTATAAGGCCCCCCTTCCCATCAAATTCATCTCTGGTGATGCTTGACTAGCACTTTAAGTATCCCTCTTACTCTCTGATGCAGCCGGAAGGCTTTTTATTATGTAAATCTAATCGTGCTAGCCTTTTCATAGTCTTCAGGGCTTCTTCAAGTACTCTTGGAACAAAGCAGGGAGCGGTTTAATATAGAAGCCCAAACCTATGTCATCCTTTGGTCTCATCCGACATGTCACCTCTTTTGTGAAGTGTCCTTTGACTTTCTGAGGCTAAATTAGGTCTCTTTGAATGTCTTCTCTGTGGCACTCAACTGTAATTATGCCTTACTCCTCTATTCAATTCTGAAGTCCCTGAGGGTAAGAACTTTCTATATCATTAGCAATAATGTCAGGCAATTAGGGACCCAGTGTACATTTGAAATAAGAATGAGCAAAGCTCTACAATTGCAGGAAATTAAGCTATTGCTTAAAAACAAACAGCAGAAGCATTTTTAAAGTGGCAGCTTCTAGTTAGGGAGATGCATGTAGCAATAGTGAGGTAGGAAGAAGAGCAAAAATATTTTCTATATTCTAAGATCACAAGGTATATGGTGGGGTATATAAAACCAGAACTGTTTCCAGTTAAGTTTTTAGCATTTCTTTTCTTCAGGCAGGTGGCAGTTTTTGAAAGGTGACCATTTAAGGCGGTGTTCAAATGCTTTGGAGTTTGACTTAACAGAACTAAAGACATGACTGCGTGTTCAACCAAAGAAAAACAAAGCCTAGACTTTTTTTTTTTTTTTTTTTTTTGGTGTGTGTGTGATTCTGTTCAAGAGAGAGTTTCTATTTATTCTTTAATAAACATTGTTTAATTACATGGCCGTCATTGATTGACTCAGTCACCATGTGTGACTATTAGAAATGTTTCCCACGTCAATTCCGCTAGTGAAAATCGCCTAATTTTAACTGGAACACAGCAGGCTTTCTAAAAGTGATTTGTTGGTTTGAACCGGGAAGGAGCTTTCCCTTATGGGTTCATTCGTCTCAAGGCATGGTCTAAGACATAAAAACAAAAAAGAGTAGAAAATAAAGGTATACTCATCACTTTTTAATGTAAGGCGTATGAGTCTCAATCACTCGGATTTCTTTCTTTCTTTCTTTTTTCTTTTTTGCAAATTGGGTAAACTTTCTTCGGAAATGGAGCCAATGTTTCCAGATGTGCCAAACCACACACAAAGGACGAGAGTGATGCTCCCCTGCTATCCGCAGCTGGGCAAAGTGACCAAAGTCAGAGGACCTTGCTCTTTTGCCACGACCGACACTCAGACCGGCTAGGCTCCCGTCACCCCGCTCCCTGCCCAGGTTACCTGTGGAAGCTGATGTTAATATGCTTGTTGTAGGTAGCAGCACAGCCCGCCGCGGCGCAATTGGTCGGCATTTCCCCCGGCCCCTCATTCGGCGCTACCCCGCTAAGCTTCTGTCAAACGCTAGACAAACGAGGCGAGGCGACAAGGCGCCGCCAGCTCCGTGCCGTGAGCGGGGTGGGCAGAGGGGCGTGCACAGTACAGGGGTGGGAGGGAGGGAGGGCCCACTCCCCTTTCTCTTTATTAATATGGCGGGTTCAGGCCCGCAGTGCCAACGTGCTGGAGCTCCCGGCGCAGACAGTCGCCTTCACCAACATGGCGGCCACACCCGCTCCCCCCCCTCCCGGGGTCCCAAAGAGACTCGGTATACTGCGTCTCAGATCGGGGCGCCCTGGCAATGAATGAGAAGATGGCAGGTCGTCTTCTCCACCGACTAATTACTCTGAAACTCAGGTCTGCAGCTCAAGAGCAGGCCCGCTACCCGGACACGCACCCCTGCCATTCTCAGACAGGATGCTAGGGGACAGTTACGACCGCAGGGACCAAGGGCGAAGCCTGGCGCAAGAGAAGACTACAAATCCTAGCGAACACCGCGGCGCGCTTCCTGTTCTCGCGAGACTGGGGAGTCCGTCTTCCGGCGTGCCGCAGGAAATGACGATCGGGACACAGCCTCCTTCCACGGATCCTTTCTCGCGAGGCGGAAGAGCAGCAAGGGGGCGCTAGGAGAGGGAACTGGCTAGCGACGGTCCGGCGAGAGCGATCTGGGGTGCGGGGAAGTTGGGGAGCAGAACCTGCTAGGCGTCCGAGCACGGGAAGGCCGCGCCTGCCGGGTCCGTTAGGACGGAGGGCAGAGGAGGAAGGGGAAGGCAGCTGTCGGGTGGTCCCCGGACAGAGGGCTTAAGGTAGTGTGCACAGCGCTGCTCCCCGGATGGCGACCGCTGAGACTTCGACCCCGGCCTCTAGCGGCCTCTCGCCGAAAGAAGAAGGGGAGCTTGAAGATGGGGAGATCAGCGACGACGACAACAACAGCCAGATCCGGAGCCGGAGCAGCAGCACCAGCAGTAGCGGCGGCGGGCTGTTACCGTACCCGCGGCGGAGGCCTCCTCACCCGCCCCGGGGCGGTGGATCCGGGGGAGGAGGAGGAGGAGGAGGAGGCGGCGGCTCGTCGTCATCCTCGTCCTCATCTCAGCAGCAGCTGAGGAATTTCTCACGCTCACGGCACCCGTCCGAGCGGGGCCACCTCAGGGGACACAGCAGCTACCGACCCAAAGAACCGTTCCGGACTCATCCGCCCCCGGTGCGGATGCCATCGGGGTCCCTGTCGGAGAGCAACCCCCGGCCGTCCTTCTGGGAGCGGAGCCACATAGCACTGGACCGTTTCCGCTTTCGAGGCAGGCCTTACCGGGGTGGGAGTCGCTGGAGTCGGGGGCGAGGAGTGGGTGAGCGAGGAGGCAAGCCGGGGTGCAGACCTCCCTTAGGAGGAGGAGGAGGAGCGGGACCCGGATTCGGCAGCAGCCAGAGCTGGCGAGAACCCTCTCCACCCCGCAAGAGCTGTATCCTTAACGTGGCGGTCCGCCCTGGGTGTGTCGCCGGGAGCTCCCCTTCGGCGTCATTTGCTAGGTCCCGGAGTTGTTTTTTTTTTTTTTAACTTTTCGGAAGCACTCATTTCGTCTCTTGCCCCGTCTGCCGTTGTCCTGTGCCACACACTCCGCCGCTATTTTCGTAGGTGGTTTCACTGGATTGTCTTTGCTTTTGGATAGTGAGTGTGTCACGGATTCTGGTCAGCTTAGGGAAATCAAATACGGTCTGGGTTTATAACAGGACACCAGCAGCCCACATTTCGTTAGTGTTCGTGGGAGTTTCGCTTGTTCGTCTGTTGTTTGTTTTTCTTTTTTGCTAGCACTGGAATTTCGTACTTAATAGGAAATCGATGTAGATTATTAGAGGAAAGAAGTACTCAAACATCTTGAGGAATGCTGTTAATTATATTACATCCTGACGTTAGAATTCGTAAAGTTTTCCTATGTCATTTTACCGTTCTTGTAATTGTTTTTTTTCTTAAACTTACAGAGTTATTGGGTCCCATTACTGCCCTTCGTGTGTTCTCTCTCTCTCTCTCTCTCTCTCTCTCTCTCTCTCTCTCTCTCTCTCTCTCTCCTTTATTTTTACCCGTTTTACTATTCAGATCTTTTAGATTCATAAGTAGTTTGGAAAGCTATATGCATTCAATTCACTTAGCTGTGTTCACATTTCGACTTTATAACTCTTCCTGTTGCTGACATGTAGGTCGGAGAAAGATAAACTAGCCAGCACTTTTAGTTTAGTGTGTTGGAAAAGCAGAGATGGATAGCGTATGGACCAGTGGAGAAGAAGTGTCCTAAGTTTTGTTCCCTCTAGCCTTATTCTCAGTTATCTTTAACATTACTAAGTTTCCTTGGGATTTATGCTAAGAAATTAATCGTCAAAAGCTTTCCTGTTTTGCTATGGGTTTATATATCCAGATGTCTACTCTTTAAAATAGTTTACTAAGCACTTTCATCACTAGCTATAATTCCCATGATATAATGGTTGTTTACCATATTTTCTATAAAATTTACATGACACTTAATTGGAAGATACTCAAAATTATTTTTACGGAAAATTTTAGGCCAGATGTGTTTTGCCAGATGGCATGATGTTAAGTGAGCAAGGAATATATAAAGAACAGATTTTGGTTCCTGTGTCCCGAAAAAGCTTTTACTTCTATTACCTGTCTTTGTTTTAGAAGCATCTGGAGATTGTTTTGGAGAAAAATCACAGGTAAGTAAGCTTTAGAAGATGATGAATGTTCCTAGTGAAGATTAGAAAACCTTTACCCATGATTATATGTAAACATGAGCCATCCACGGATCTGCTTTCTGAAAGGATGTTTAAATACATATAAACCTTTTTTTTTAAAAGTTATCTAGATGAAAATTTGTAATTTGTATTGGAGAAACAAATGATAATAGAGTTTCTTTAAAAACATCATACTGAGGACCGAAGTACTGTGGCAATTCAAAGGTTGTCTCGGTTTCCTCTGCTTTAGAAAGGTGTGGTGGTTAGTCCTGTTACTTCACCTTGTCATCTCTTCATGTGCTGCTATTTGGGGATTATGCTGTGTGGGAATTTTTATGTACTTATTGCAAAAAGAGTATAGGTAAATACCCAGTGTGCAGATGTGATTTTGATTGCCCTGACAGCTTCTAACAAATCAACTGTCCTGCTGATTGTTTTTCACATACAGCATTTTAGAACAAGATGCTTGGTTTGATTCTCTGCATTATTGTTCTCATGAAATATCAGTAAACCACCCTACAGGTAGTGTTCTGCTTTTTATAATGTGAGCAAATAAAACTTGGATACAAGCCTTATCCACAGTTTTTTAAATATCTGTATCATACTCAGCTTAACTCATATGTCTACTGTGATTAAAAAAATGAGTACTATACAGATATTGTCTAGAAAAGAATTAGTGCAATTCTGACTCACTTAACTGACTTAGAAATGAAACATCTTGAGTATAATTTTTGGCTATTGTTACTATTTTTGAACTTAAATAGGATATGTTACTTACAACTTCAAAGAAAACAGAATAGACAAGATTCCTTTTTTTTTTTTTTTTTTTTTTGGTTTTTTTTTTTTTTTTTTCGAGACAGGGTTTCTCTGTATAGCCCGGGCTGTCCTGGAACTCACTCTGTAGACCAGGCTGGCCTCGAACTCAGAAATCCGCCTGCCTCTGCCTCCCGAGTGCTGGGATTAAAGGCGTGCGCCACCACCGCCCGGCTGACAAGATTCCTTTTTATTGTTGTTTGGAGCCGTGGGTTCACATTGTAGCTACTTTGGAATTCACTATGTAGCCCAGCTGGCTCCGAGCTATGGCAGTGAACTTGCATCAGCCTCCCATGGACAACTGCCATTTTAAACTTGGGACTCAGATGAACGGTAACATATTAGTGAGCACAGGGTCTTAGATGAGTGGAATCATCCCATCTTCACTTTAGGCTGCAGCTAAGGTTGAAAAGTGGCTCCTCCTTTTAAAAGTCATTTAAAAATCATTCTTTCTGTCTCTTTCCGTCTCCCCTCCTCTCTCTGTGTCTCTGTCTCTCTGCCCTCCATCCCCCAGTACTGAAGATTGAACCCAGGCCTGATTACTAAAACTACATCACTGGTTCTTTTAAAATTTTGCTTGGAGGAAGAATCTTGCAAAATTGCTTTCAATTCTGTCTCTATGGTATTTAGGATTAAAGGCATTTGGCACCATGCTTAATACAAAAGCAGTTTTTAAAAGATTTACTTTTATTAATTTTAATTATGGCTATGTGTATACATTCAGTCACATGAGTGCCCCAGGAAATCAGAGATGTTAGATTCCCCAGGGCTGGAATTACAAGGCAGTTGTGAGCCTGCTGACATGGGTGCTGGGAATTGAACTCAGGTCCTCTCCAGCCCAGGCAGTTATTATTTTTCCTTCTACCCTTGGGCAATAATACAAGTTAGAAGGAACATCTTGACAAACTTTAGAATTAGATTAGGTAAACAGGTGTTGGCTTTGACACTAGTTATGCTGTAGAGGTGGAAAGGGTTTTATCTAAGAGATAGTTAATGACTCTAACTCAATTGTTTTTACTCATTTTCGGTTCTTAGGTTACATTTTGTTAAATTGAGTCTATTCCCTTTGGAAATGTCTGCAATGCCTTTACTATTTATTTGGCTTTTATTACTATAATTCTACCTTTAGATGGCTCAGCTAGAATATTGATACTTGTATTTATACACATAGAATGATGAATGGACAGGGAGAATAAATAATTATGGCTTCATTTAGGAGGTGTCTTGAGTTGCGGTCGAATTGAAGAACAGAAGCCTAGATACAAAGCTTCCTAAATTGTGATGTGCAGGGGAGAGGTAAGACTGGAAAGGTAAGCACAGGGCAGAGAGGAAGGCATCCATTCTAAGGACTTTGGGCTCTAATGAGCATTGAAGGAATGGGCTGACGTTTTCTAATCTGTAGAGACTTTGGTAGCAGGACGGGCGTGGTTTGTGGACAGTAGAGAATCCCAGATAGCTTATCAATTCAGGTTCCTCTCGTGTGGTAAAACTGGGAGTACTCTAGAATGTTTTCAATGAAAAAAGACTGAATTCTGACGACTGCAGAACACCATTTCAAGCTTTGAAGAAAAAGGAGTTAGGAAGTACTAAAAAAGTGTAGATAAATGAGGAGACATGAAAATCACAGAAGCTGAGACAACAGTGCTGTACAGTATTAACATGCTGCAGAGAAATCAGGTAAAATGAAGTTTGAAAATAATAGTCTATAAACCTAGATCAGTTTCTGTTGAATTAATAGGACCTTGCTTCCATTGGTTGGATGATAGGAAAGAAAGGTATTGAGGAAGTATTTTAAGAAACTTGACTGGCTGTGTGAGAAGAATTTTAACAGCAGTACTATTGATTTTTACATTAAAGTTTGCTTTGTTTCTCAAATATTTAGCCATGAGTTCCATCTTTGAATTGGTTGTCAGGAGTTTGAACATCTTCAGTAGCTATCTTATTATTAAACAGAAAAGACCTATGTTATGTTACACCCATTGAAAGTACAAATTTCCTGAGTTTTCACTTCTTCATTTCCAGAATGAAATTCCTATTTATGAATTACTTGAATTAGAAAATACATTTTGAGTACCATTTACATTTTAATTTTTGCTACATGGCTTTTATGTTAATTGTGCATGTGTCAGATTTAGCACATGGTGAATTTTCAATTTATTATGTATTGATTTTTTTAAGAAATGTCTCTCATAAATTACTAATTGTCAGTGTTCATTTTTTCTTATTTTTTTAAATTTGAAATGAGAAGAAACTAGTAAACAAGAAGATTTCCTCCTGATTATCAGAAGTGTAAATTGTCAACATCTGTGACACAGTTTCCCCCCTTCCTTCAGAAAGCATCCTTACATCCATTCGCTTTGGGTTGTTGTAATACTTACAGAAGGAAGGATGCTACAGCCTGACTGGGTGGACTACCTGTGGATTCATCTGGTAATTTCTGACACTAATGATTTTGTAAGTGGACTGTTTGTGTGGATACTTGTTAAATTGCAATATGGGCACGTAAGCAGGCATTAGCAGCACATGTATTGAATGGAATTTAGTAATGTAAAAATATCAATTCATCTTGAAAAATTAAGGGAGAAAAATTCATCTATAACTTAAAGTATTTTTGGTAAATTTAACTGGAATTTTTTTGGAAACTGGTTTCCTTAATATGCTCTTCAGCCAAAAGTTTTGGAAGGTCTCCGTCAAGAAAACAGAATCATTCATCCAAAAGTGAGAACTGTGGGGAAGAAACCTTTGAAGATTTGCTTTTAAAGTATAAGCAAATACAACTGGAACTAGAGTGCATCAATAAGGATGAAAAACTAGCTCTGAGTAGCAAAGAAGAGACTGTGCAAGAAGATGCGAAAACGTTGCATTTTGAGGACCAAACAAGCACGGATAATGCTAGTATTACGAAAGACCCAAGTAAGGAAGTAGCTCCTGAGGAGAAGACACAGGTCAAAACTTTTCAGGCATTTGAATTAAAACCACTCAGGCAAAAACTGACTTTACCGGGGGATAAGACCCGAGTGAGAAGAGGGAAAGACAGCACAAAGCAGCCCTCCCTGAAATCCAGCACTGCAGATGCTAGCCAAGGTAATGGGGCTAGGCTGGGAGGTTGCTTTGTTAAAGACTCTTCAGTTAAGGAGTCTGTAAGTGTGCTTCCGCTAAGGATCCCAAGTTTCTGTAAGTTCTTTTGTACTCTCATTAGAGGTCTTATTACTTAATAGTAAGTTTTGTTTACTAAGTATTTTGGTTGAGGCAGGGTCTCACTCTGTAGTCCAGGCAGCTCTGGAACTTGCTGTGTAGTGGTCCATGCTGACCTGAAACATGTAACCCATCTGCCTTAGCTTCCTGAGTGTTGGGATTACAAGTGTGTGCTACCATTCCTGACTTGTGCTAATCTTTTGTGCTTTTGGCCTGGTCTGCTTGCTCTCCAGGTCTTAAACATGTGTTGGACAGTAAGTGATAATAGTGGGCAGTCTTACTGCTTTAGTGTTCTGTAAATTCGTAAGTCTTTAAGGTTTATTGGGTAATGAAAGTTTTCACCCTTATTCCTAGTTTTAAACTTTCTAATTTCTAATTTCTAAATTTCTAATTTTGTGGATAGATTTTAGAATTCAGCCATCTTTTTCATTATTGATGAGTTTTTTAACTTTTCTTAGTTAATACTACAAATTATATTAATTGATTTTTGTAATGTTTAAACTGCCTTTTTATACCTGAATTAGTTTATATGTTTTGTTTTTAAAAATCCTTATTTAGTATTTTCTTTATTAATATAATTTTTATGCAATAAAACATACTTTTTACTATATAGTTTCTCTACATTTTGACTTATGTAGACAGTTGAATAACTGGTAATAATCACCAGCCATTACAATTAAGATACATGCCTCTTTTGTCTTGTATGTGTGTATGATGTTTGAGTGTCATCAGCACACTTGTAGGACAAGTGCTTTATCTACTGACTTAATCTTATTACACCCATTCCTTTAGTACTTAAAGGTCTCTTAATCCATAGTCCATCTGGTGACTGCTGGTCTGTTCCAGGATTTTCCAGAGTAACATAAGTTGTATCATACAGTTTGCATGTCTGTCTGTCTGTCTGTTTGTTTGTTTGTTTGTTTATGTTATTGAAGATTAAACCTGTGGCCTCACACACCTACTAAGCAAGCAGTTTATTGCTGAATGAGATTCTCAACTCTTAATTTTACTTTCTGCTTTATTATAGAATTAGGCAGGGTTTCACTAAATAGCTCAAGATAGACTTGAACTTGTGATTCTCTTGCCTCAACCTCAAAAGTCACTGGGATTGTAGGATGGTACCACCAGCCCTGCATTCTAATTCTAGGCTTTTTTTCCCCCTTCACATAGCACAGTGTTTGAAATTCATCCATGTGGTTTTGTATATCACTAATCATTCCTGTTTTTAATTGCTGAGTGGTATTCCCATGTATGACTCTACAATAGTTATGCATATGATAGAGGGATGCTTGTATTTTTTTTTTTAAAGATTTATATATTTATTTTATATGAGTGCTCTGTCTTCATGCACACAAGAAGAGGGCATCGGATCCCTTTACAGATGGTTGTGAGCCACCATGTGGTTGCTGAGAATTAAACTCAGAATCTCTGAAAGAACAGTCAGTGCTCTTAACCATTGAGCCATCTCTCCAGCCTGGGATGTTTGTATTTTAATACAAAGGTTGGCAAGTGATTCGTCTGGTCTTCTAACCTTAATACACCCAACCCTCATTTTCCTTGCCAAACTTTAATGTAAGGTTATGATAGCCCTAGAAAGAATTAAGGTTGGTTTCTGGGCTCTTATGTAAAGTAGTGTAAGATTAGAATCAGACCTGGAATGTGTAGTGGACTTTGCCAGTAAAAGTGCCTGGGGTTTTAGATGGAGGTCTTGTCTTGTCTTGGATATTGTTTTTGGTTCTTGTTGCATTAGAGATTGAACACATAGTCTGGCACATGCTAGGAAACCTTGTATGTCTAAGTTATCCCTGCATCTTTATATTTTGATTGACCATCTATTGATTTTATTGAAAATTTGCCACTGTAACGGTGAATTTGCCTGTTTGTATGTTAAGAGATAGAGTATTGATGTTGCGTAGGCTTACCTTGAACTCTTTGTCTCTAGTGATCTTCCTGTTGTAACTTCCCAAGAAAATGATATGCACCAGGACTCCTGATAAGGGCAGCACTTTTGTGTGTGATTATGTATCAAGTCCAGTACCTGCCTCATGTATCAAACCTAGGTCGTACCTGTATTTTAATTCCCATTTCTCCATTAATCCAGTACAATCTTTTCAGTCCTTACCACAGCACAGAAACTTTGCAGTGTTAAAGCTATATTTGACTATGTTCTACACAATCCAGTTGCTGAATTCAGTGGTTCTTTTTTGAATTTCTTTTCATTCACAAACTAGTTGAGTTTTTTATTCCAGGCTCTTGCAAATGTTAATGAACAAAATAACGATTTATGCCTCCATAGGTTTGCTTTTATTTTTTAACTTATGTTTTCTGGTCCCGTATTTTATTCTGCTGCCTAGGCTCATCTCTAATTCCTAGGCTCATGCAGTTGTCTCACTTGAGAATCTGGGTCTATAGATGTGCAATACTGCACCCTAAAGGTCACTGTGACATAGTACACTTGCATCTTAGAAACAGCAAACATGATGAGCAAATTAGTTTTATGAAAGAAGTATTAGTGGGGTAAGGATAGGAGTAGGGTATCGGGTTGAATGTTATTGAATGTTAGTGTGTTGTTCAGGATAGTGTTCATTTGAAGGTGTGATTTAAACAAAGATTTTTAGACTGTAAGAAAAGACAAATGAATAATTGGAAGAAGAGATTTCTGGACAAAGAATCACTGATTTTAAAGACAGGCTAGCATTACTTGTCAGCTTGACAGAAATACAGAATATTAGGCCCTTCCCAAGATGTAGTGAATTGTGAGCTCTGGAAGTAAGACTCAGTGGCCTTGATGTAGCAAGCCCCTCTCTGTTGGATTCTAATATGTTGTAAAGTGAGAGTCTATGGACTGGAATAAAGACCCTACTGCAGATGGATTCCTGCCATACTTGGGAATGACAAGAAGCCATCTTACTAAGGAAGAATGAGGAGTGTGGGATCAGAGATGGTTCCATTGTAGACACTATGACCAAGGCAACTCTTACAAGGGACAACATTTAATTGGGGCAGGCTTATAAACTCAGAGGTTCAGTCCCTTATCATAGCAGGAAGCCTGGCAGCATCCAGGCAAACACTGTGCAGGAGAAAAAGCTGAGAGTTTGCCGGGCGGTGGTGGCGCACGCCTTTAATCCCAGCACTTGGGAGGCAGAGGCAGGCGGATTTCTGAGTTTGAGGCCAGCGTGGTCTACAGAGTGAGTTCCAGGACAGCCAGGGCTATACAGAGAAACCCTGTCTCAAAAAACCAAAACCAAAACAAACAAACAAACAAAAGCAAGCTGAGAGTACTTGATTTGAAGGTAATCAGGAGAGACTGTCTTCCAGGCAACTAGGGTCTCAGAATCCATGCCCAAAGCGACACTGTTCCTCTAACAAAGCCACACCTACTCCAACAAAGTCACACCTCCTAATAGTGCCATTCCCAGGGCCAAGCATATATAAACCACCATAGATGGTTTTTGGATACACAGCATCTAGAAACATACAACTTTGGTTTTAAGTTTTGAATGAAGTGGAGCAGGAACTTTTATAAGTTCTGTTCTGAGTAAAAGACCTCCAAAACTTATGTTTTCAAAAGATCTCTGGCTGTAGCATTGAGAATACTCCATAGTAAAGAGAAATTTTGATGTTTCTGTAATATGTATTTTTAACCTAGTTCCTCACCGCCCCCCCTTTTGTTTGTTTGTTTGTTTGTTTGAGACATAGTCTCAAAAGTAGCCCTGGCTGTCTTGGAACTCTAGACCACGCTGGCCTTGAACTGCAGAGATCTTTCTGCTTCCTGAATTCTGAGATTAAAGATAAATACTATTACACCTGCTTCTTCTTTTCTTCTTTTTTTACTTTTTTTAAAGAATACTTTTTCCTTTGGTCATCATGGTACATGCCGTTTATCTCAGTACTCATCCCAGCACTCAGGAAGCAGAGGCTTGGTGGATAGATCTTTTGAGTTGGAGGCTAGCCTGCTCTACAGAGTGAGGAAGGACGGGCAGGGCTATACAAAGAAACCCTGTCTTGGAAAACAAAAGAATACTTTTTCTCATACAACTTATTAACTTTTATGTCCTTGATTTTCAGTTTTCCTGGGACAGTCTCACTGTTGGTGTTTTAACTACCGTCTATATGCAGACTCCAAATTAGAAGCAGTTCCAGGAGTAAGATGCAGCTCCTTGGAAACTGTAAGGCCAGTTCACATGTTCTAGATAAAGATTGAAATAATAGCAGGTATGTTAGTGCATACCTGTGGTTCTAGTTCTTGGGAGCTGGAGGCAGGGGGACATAGTGAGACCTTTTCCCCATCCCTCAAACACACTGGAATAATTATAGAGGATAGATATGGTAGAATAGTGTATAACAAGTCACAAGGTCAATTTAAGCAATGACCTATATTTATAATCTACATGTAAAGTCTTACATTTGAATCTCATGGTTTCTTATTTTGCCATTGTGCTCAGATGGTACATTCTAACAGGTATTTGGTGCTGTGCTACATTAAAGGAGGTTCTGCCACTTTCTACAGAAGCATGACATCTTAATTCATTCTTAGATGTTTCATGGCCAGGTGAAACTCAGGGTTCTTATGTACGAGTGCTGTTAGAGCTGAGAGGTGAGCTGCAGCACCAGGTATGAAGGGCATGGTTGAGAACAGTGAGTGTGTTAGGGGCGTGGCTGTAGATTCCTATAGACTCAGATCATTCAGTCACAGTCTTATATATGTTCTGCTTTTATATATTCTCTTACTGTTTCTTTGAGATGAAGTTCATGCATAGGTAAATGTGAAATTTATGTTGGGCTAAAATTATTTCTTTCTCCCCTTTTTCCTCTCTTCTCTTCTTTCCACTCCCGCTTCTTTTTCGTCAGTACTGAGGGTAGAAGCCCATGGAGGCTGGGCAAGTAATTTAAAGCACTAAAGCGCACTCTTGGCTGTCGGCAGATTCTAATACACCAAGAGCATTCATTTTATAATGAATAAGCCTTGGATTTTTGTTTGGTTTTTGGGTTTTTTTCTTCCCTCTTCTCTGTAAGTTGTCCAGGTTGTCTTCAAACTCACTTTGTAGTCCAGGCAGGCTTTGTACATGTTACCTTTCTTGCCATAGTTTTTAAAGTAGCTGGATTTCAGGTCTGGGCCACTTGGCCTGACTAGAATGAATTTTATATATATCTTTTTTTTTTTTTTTAAGTTTATAGGAAAAGGATTCTGCCTCAGGTTTAGTGATGGCTTCTGTTTGTTTTATCTAGGATGCTTGAGTAATTACTCTGTTATTGAGTAAGGTATATCTTTTTCATCAGAGGGTCTACTTGTACAACCAAATTAGGATGTTTAGAATACTAATGGGTTTGGTATTATGGAAAAAAACAAACCATAGAATATTAGGCTTGCAGTTTAAACCGACAGCTTGAGTTGTATCCCACTGAAAGGTTCCCACGCTTTAACTTTGCTAGCTCATATCTCTGTCTCAGCACCACTGTAGAAGTTGTTAGTGCTGTTTCTGTATGATCTCAAAGACTGTTGTAGATTAGGTTTGGGATAATGCTGTACAAGTCTAGGTCCAAGGCTACAAATCTGAAAATCTTTAATTTTGTTGCTATATAAACTACTTCTTCTTGTGTTCTATGAAATAAATGGCCAGTTTTATTATATGCATGAACCTATAGTCTGAGTATTAAGTTGTTTTTATTGGTTCGCCATTGTGATATCCCTACTTAGTAATGAAGCTTTGTTTATCTACTGCATACATTCTGTTCTTATTCTAAATAATTATTTTTGGTTCTGAAGCCATTTTATCAAATTATCTTTTTTTAATACATAAATCATTTGCCATATCAGTTTTAAAATGAGGCTGATATTACAAGCTTGGTCAGATTTATATTTTCATTGTCTGTCTGTCTGTATCTGTCTCTTTTCATATTCCTTCTCTCTCTCCCTCCCCCCCTCTCTGTGTGTGTGTGTTAATAAGAGATCAATTTTGGATGCCCCTTAAGATGGTCTTTTGCTTGTTTTTTGATAGGGTCCCTCATTGAGACCTGGGGCTCAGTCATGCTGGATGTCTGTCTGGCTAGTGAAAACCGGCTCTGTCACCTGTCTCCATCCTCCCAGTGCTGAGATTACACTGCAAGCCACCACTCCTGGCTTTTTATGTGCTTCTGGGAATCAGACTTGGCTTCTCATACTTGTGTGGCTTCCATTTTATAAACTGAGCTATTTCTTCAGTCCTTCATTCTCTTTAATTTCTATAATTTTATTTATATATACTGAGAGAATAAATAGTATTCTTTTGTTTTGGTTGAGGGTCATGAGAACAAGGCCATAATAAAAACACTCTTTAATATAATTTCTGATTTTAGTGTTATTTCCATTTTGGATTAATTGTGGCTATATTTTAGAATAGTCAAAAGATGCTATTTTTATTTTAAAGGATTAGAAGATAAAGAACAAAATTTAACAAGAAGAATTAGTGCCTCAGATATTCTATCTGAAAAGGTAAGATCCTACTTTGTGGGATTGAATATATCTATATGACCTATACTTGCGTTCCATAGTCTGTTCTTTTGTCTTTATTCATTTTAGAGACTTGATCTCATTATGTAGTTATGGCTGGTCTCAAACTTGCCTTTGCTTCCTGATTGATGGGAGTACTGATATATGCTACCATGCACACAATTTGTAGTCTATTATTTTGAAATTATTGCTGTGACTTTATTTAGACATTCTAGAGAGTTGTGTTAGAGTTTCTTCCCAGTTAAGTCTAAACTCTAGTCACTTGATGTTTAATTCATATCTATAGATGATCTTTTTGTTCATTGTTTCTGACTCATTTAATTTTGATTCTGAGTTTATCTTCCAGGTTTTTGTTTGTTTGTTTTTGTTTTGTTTTTTTGGTGTGTTTGTGTGTTTTATATTCCATGTAATAATGAATTAGGTTGATCTTGATCTGGAATCACATTTTAACTACTTACTAACTGAAAGAAATGTTAGCTGAATGAGTTCTTTGGCTTTTTGTGTCCTTCCAATGAGTCTAACGTCATGTGTTCTCTGGGTTGTTGTAAGGCTTTAGTAAAATAAAGTACAGAAGTATCAAACACTCTTTAAAATTTGATACATATTGAATAACTCAAGCCTTTTCTTTTTATAGATCTGAAATATATGCAGTTTCTTCTTTTGTGATTTCAGTTTGTTGTTATGAGTAAACTGAAATGATTGACAGTCTAGGACAGATGGGTCCTGACTTTAGGAAGGATAATGTGACAGGGAACACACACTCATAAATACTTGGTTTTTTAATATCCTCACAGTAACCATATGAAGTAAGTTGACATTATGTTTCCCAGATGAAGAAAAATACATTTGGATAGGTTAAAAGACTACATTTATGTAGGAATTAGACGTCAGAGCAAGAACTGAATGAGGTCCTCTGAGCCCCGTTTCCATGATCTTGATTTTGAGTAGCTACTTTAAATCCCGTCTATAACTCTGTGACAGCATCAGTGATATTTACTTCCTTCCAAGGGGAGTCATTGCGTAGTGTAATATCAGTGAAAAAACGATGATAACTTTTTTTGGTAAAATCTAAATCTATTTGACAGTAGAATCTTATATTTAAAAATGGAAATGTTTCATAACTGCACTATTCAGTATGGTAGCTTTGAATAGTAGCACACATGACTTAAAATGCAGGCTGAAGAGATGGCTCAGCCATGAAGAGTTCTTGGTGTTTAGTTCTCAGTACCTGTATTGGGCGCCTCACAACCACCTGTAACTCCAGCTTCAGAGGATCTGACACCCTTTGCTGGTCTTTGAGGGCATCTGAATATATTATTTAGAACCCAGTGTGCTAGTATAGGTTTGTAATTTCAACAGTCAGGAGATTGAGTCTAGAAGGATTGTGAACTCAAGGGTAACCTGAGCTCTATAGTGAGCTCAAACATTCATGCCTAACCTGGGCTATATGGTTAACTGAGACAAACTAACAGATAAACAGATGTTGTGTTACCTTGTAGTTTTCAACAATGAAAGGGGAAATACTAAGGTGAAGTCATTAGCCAGCTTTCACTGTTTTCCTTATACTTACAAATACAAATAATTGGAGTTTAGGAAAAATACAGTTATACAATAGCAATTAGACAAAGCTATGTGAATCTTAATGTATTGGAATATGAAACTATTTCTTCTTCCTCTTCCTAATTTTAAAAGGATTCTCCAGACCTCTTAAATCCATGAACACCTAAGAAGTTTTACTTGGAGTTGCTTGGTATTTTCAGTTAGTTACATTTCAGTGAAAGTATTTAGATGTAGAGCAGGCTACTTTTCTAAAGCTATTTCAAGTTGTAATTAGTAGGAATAAGAGGTTCTGGTGAGCTGTTCTAGAGTGTCCAGAAAGACAAGATTCTTGATGTTTTCACCATAAAGAAGAAATAAATGATTGAGATAATTGTATCTGATTTAAATGTTACAGTATGTGCACACATCAAAACACCACAAGTACCCATCAGTTTGTATAGTGTTTATGTAGTGTTAAAAATTTGAAAGGTAGAGTGAAAAAATTAGCAAGTTACTTCAGCAAGAAAACACATTTGAAACACGTGCTTTTAAGATACCCTATTTTAGTTTCTTTGAAGAAAAGTGGGTATTCAAAATATTTTCAGTATTCAGGGAACATCTGGACTTAGAACATAGAACATTCAAATGCAAACTAATGAGAACATCTTTTTTCACCTGCAGTAGTGATAAAAACTTAACATTGTCCTTGGAATTGTAACGTGGTCCTTAGTGTTCTTGTGTCACAGCCTGATGGATGAATCTCTTCGTTCTTCACTGCTGGCTTCTGGCTGTTGTCGTCTTAACTGTTGTCCAGTCTTCCTTTCCTCTCCTGCTTCCTGGCTGCATAGTTACACACAAACCAGTCATTTCTGCCAGTTGACTTTCTGCTTGTACTGTAAGAATTACATTAGATATGATTTATAGAAGGGAAATGAGCTTCGTTATTTTAACCATATTTTCCATTTAAATATTTTATTTTGGTGATAACATTACATTTTAATTACATTGGTGAAAGATTCAGGTTGTCAAATGTTTACAGTTTAAGTAATAGAATTTAAAAATTGTAACCTTTTTTTTCTGTTTTAAAGAAACTTGGTGAAGAGGAGGAGGAGCTGTCTGAGCTGCAGCTCCGCCTTCTGGCTCTGCAGTCGGCTAGTAAGAAATGGCAGCAGAAGGAGCAGCAGGTGATGAAGGAGAGCAAAGAGAAACTGACCAAGACCAAAACCCCACAGCAGAAGGCCAAAACCAGCACAAAAGCACACTCGGCCAAGAAAGTGAGCACCACAGGTGACGAGCTTTCTTACACTGTTTCAATTGAACTAGTATATCTTGAAGTATCTTGTAGTTTCTAGTTTTCATTTTGGACTTCTCTCTCTCTCTCTCTCTCTCTCTCTCTCTCTCTCTCTCTCTTTTTTTAAGAGAAAATTACTTTTCTCTACACTAAAAATCAAAACAAAACAAACCCAAACCGTGTGCATGTGGAGCCTGTTTTTGTATTGGCCAGCTACTCTAGGGCATGGGGCCTGTAGGGATTTGGGGAGAGATGATCAGAACATAAAGTTGGGCAGAGAGGTGGATAGGATCAGAGGGAAAAGGGTATTATGAAAATGTATGAAAAATTTTCTTAAGTCAAAACATTTTATGTGTGTGAGTATTTTGCCCCACGTGTATGTGTTTGAGAAGAGACCATGAGGGCACCTGGAATTGGAGTTACAGGTGGTTGTGAGCTAGGAATTGAACCTGGATCTTCTTTTTTTTTTTTTTTTTTAAATATTTATTTATTTATTTTATTGATGAGTACATTGTAGCTGTCTTCAGACACACCAGAAGAGGGCATCAGATATCATTGCAGATGGTTGTGAGCCACCATGTGGTTGCTGGGATTTGAACTCAGGACCTCTGGAAGAGCAGTCTGTGTTCTTAACCGCTGAGCCATCTCTCCAGCCCCCGAACCTGGATCTTCTTGTTCTTAACCATGGAGCTATCTCTCCAGCCCTATAATTCAGGAGGCTTAGAGTTTGGGAAACTACATAGTCCTAAAATGGATGTGAATTCTGTTATAAATAGAATTCAGGGAGAAACAACTGTATGTTAGTTAGCGATACAGAAACAGTGCTTCAGTTTGAACTTTGAGTTGGTAGAACTGACACTTTGCTTTCACGGCAAGCTAAACAAGCATTACGGAAGCAGCAGACAAAGGCGTGGAAGAAACTCCAGCAGCAGAAAGAGCAGGAGAGACAGAAAGAGGAGGACCAGCGGAAACATGCCGAGGAAGAAGAGAGGAGGAAAAGAGAAGAAGAAATCCGAAAAATCAGAGACCTTTCAAATCAGGAAGAACAGTATAATCGGTTCATGAAATTGGTTGGTGGGAAGAGGAGATCAAGAAGCAAAGTAAGAACTATCACATCAAAATATGCAAAAGTTTTTACAATTTCATTCATTCATTCATTCTTTTTTTTTTTTTTTGAGGGTCAAAACACTTGTGCCATAGTGTCATGTGGAGGGGACAGCTTTCAGGGGTCAGTTCTGTCATACAGCATGAAGACTGAGGTCTGGTCACGTGCTTGGCAGTCCCTGAGCCATCTTATTGGCCCAGAATGTTTGTTTTTAAGTGTTAATATTATTTCAAAGATCCAGTTAGCTAAGGGAAACGGAATATCTTCTGTTTGATAGAGCGTCTATTGATAGTCCCC
The DNA here is from genome assembly GCF_004785775.1 of Grammomys surdaster. Taxonomy (NCBI): domain Eukaryota; kingdom Metazoa; phylum Chordata; class Mammalia; order Rodentia; family Muridae; genus Grammomys; species Grammomys surdaster. The sequence continues at coordinate 5,224,970 of NW_021621071.1, forward strand.
TTCCCTCTGTGTTAGAGAACACGAGCTGTGAGTTGTGCGCACGTGTGTACATGCTCAGTCTTTCAGTGTGTCTTCAACAACTCCTCCACTTTGTGGTTTTGTGGGTTTTTTTAATTTTATGATTTTATTGCCCCTGGCTACTTTGTATTTAGTCTTCACTGTGCTTCAGCCACTGCTGTGTACGTCCCTGACAATGACTAAGTGAGCTGTTTCCTTTCTGGTGCTGTCAGGAGAATACGCCAGGAGAGTTGATGTTTGACCTGCTATTATTAACAGTCACGATATTTTTGGAGTTCTGAACTTTAAGAATACACGCATGAGTATATTAACTAAATGTAGAAATTTTTAAAAAGTAAGGGTTCTTGAAGGAGAGAGTCAAGGGGAGGCTTTCTTTAGGATTATAACATTTATAATTAAGACCCTTACAAATAGAATATTTGTCTAGAGATAAATATATTATTTGTACTTCATTATCTCTACCTGCATAGGCTTTTCTAGCTTTTGTCATAAACTCTGGGAGTAAAACGTAAGCTATAAACAGCATAGCATATAAGCATGCCAGTCAAGTCTGTAGTTTTCAGATACAGTTGATTCATTTATAACTAAAATGTTGCTGACTTTTCAGCGAATGAGTATTACCTATTTGCATATCTGTATGCCACTTGAATACCTGACTCTGTGGAGGCTAGAAGAGGACATTGGATGCTCTAGAACTGGAGTTACAGACAGTGTGAGCTAGCTACCACATGGGTGCGGGGGATTGGCTGGTACTCTGAACCACTGAGTCATTTCTACAGCTCCTATTCTTTAATTAAAAAAAAGAAAAAAAGAATCCAATATTAGAATTGTAATGCTTAAATGGCCCTTTTCCTACTAGTTTCATGCCTAAACCATAATGGTTGTAAGGATTTCGTAATCTGACTTTGTTTTTTAGAGGAATCCAATTACTTCAATGGCTTAGACAGTGGGGAAATTCATTTGTATAGATAATACATGACTGTCAGAGACACTTTCCAGATAGTATGCCATGTGCAAGTCTCATAGAATCATACTGATTTGGGGTATTTGCCCCTAAAAGATAATTATCAACTCTTGTGATAAGTAGCCCAAGAATAGCCTAAGAAAATGTTTGTTGTATACTTAGTCTTCAGATCCTGACATGAGGCGGTCCTTAGAAAAGCAGCCTGACAGTGGAGGAGGGATATATCAATATGATAACTATGAAGAAGTTGCTATGGATACAGATAGTGAAACCAGTTCTCCAGGTAGGAGCCAAAACTTTGGAACATTTTATAATCACAATGAAGCTACTCAACCTTCAAAGAAATGTCTTAATGAAGGTGAGATTTACTGATGAGTTTTATATGATACTGTAAAATCTTAGAGTAAATCTCTGTTGTATAGTTTTAACCTTTATTTTCAAATGTGCTTTTCTAAAGGTTTAAATTTAAACTTAAGAAAAACTTTTACTTTTAATTTATTTACCTTTATTTTATGTGCATTGGTATTTTGCCTGCATGTATGTCTATATGAAAGTGTCCAATCTTGGAGTTACCGACAGTTGTGAGCTGCCATGTGGGTGCTGGGATTTGAACCCAGGTCCATCTGGAAGACCAGTTAGTGCCTTTAACTGCTAAGCCATCTCTCTAGGACTGAGGCTCTAAATTAAAAAGCTTTGTTTCAACTCTGTTGAGTATTTGATCTAAATGATTTTCTGAGTTCTGGGATTAAAGCCGTGACCCACCGTTCCCAGGCAGTTTTTCTTGATACTCAGATGTGATTGACCGTGAGAGACCTATTCTCATAGCAACTTGAAACACCTGCACCTAAGGCAGGAAAAGCACTACAGATGACCTTTGAGAAGCTGGAGGACTTAGGAGTGCCTGGGGTCGTAGGCATATGGTACAACGCTTAACAAAATGTGAATTTTGAGGAATTAAATGCCAGCTTAAAGGAAACTTTTAACTTTATCATTTAAGAACAATTTCATATGGTTTGAGAAGGATGCATAAGAGTTTAAGATTTATCGTAAACTATGATCTAATTTGCACTCTACCTAGTATATGTCTCCTCAGGCATACTGATACCTTTAATATACTCCTGTTGAAATACTTTACTAAACTCGTGACTTTCTCTTTTAAACAGCTCCTTCACCAGTACAACCACCATTTTTTTCTGAGTGTTCACTGGGGTATTTTTCTTCAGCACCCTCGGTTTCTTTGCCTCCATCAGCTCAGGTTTCAGTAAGTAAAAACTGAGTGATTTCAAAGAAATTACTGTGTATCTTCAAATGTGTTTTGGGAAACTGACATGAATTGCTTGGTTTGAAGAGTTCTTAAAAATCATAATCACTATTTAAATTACTAGCTAGAAATATGTAGAATTAAACAGTTGATTGTTTAGCTATCCACTTGGTAGTTTTGGTTTTTTAAGTATAGCTAATTTTAACTTTATTGATATCAGTCTTCTTTCTTTGCATCTCAAACTCATAAAACTTATTCCAAAGCAGAATAAAAATTGCTGCTTTCGGTTTTATTTTATTGATTTTTTTTTCTTGGTTTGTTTTTGGAGGCAGGGTTTATATAGCCCTGGATCTTGTAGAACTAACTAGAGACAAGGCTGGCCTCAAACTCACAGAGCTCTCCCTGCCTCTGCTTCTCAAGTGCTAGGATTCAAGGTGTGCCCTGAGTTTTTATTTTGATTTGTTTTGTTTTGGTTTTTTTAGACAAGGTTTCCCTGGGTAACAGTTCTGGAATTCACTCTGTAGCCCAGGCTGACCTTAAACTCGCAGAGATGCCCTTGCCTCTGCCCCTGGAATGAATGCTGGGATTAAGGCATGTGCTATCATGCTTGGTCTGAAAATGTTTTTTAATGAATTAAGATTTAAATAGGTTACTGTTCTTTGGATTACTATCGTTATGTTTTACTTGAAAATCAATCAGAAGAAGCATATTATCTATAGAAATTAAATCTTTTATTTGATTTTTAAAACGTATATGTTTGTGTGTATACATGTGCGTCTGTGTGCCCATGCTACAGCACACATGTGGAGGTCAGAGCACAACTCTCTCTCCTTCCACTACTTGAGTAGCTTTAACCCATTGATCCATCATGCCAGTGCTGATCTTTCAAAAACTATCAATCACCCTGCTTTTGTTTTGAGACAGTGTCTCACTATATACCCCCGTGGCCTGTAACTCCCTGTTTAGATGAGAATGGCCTCAAAGATGAGCCTGCTCTGCCCCTGAGCACTTGGGTTCAAGGTGCCTGCTGCCACTCTGGCCAGCAGCATCTCATCTTTAAAAAAAAAAGAAATCACAAAATAAAGGTTCTGCAGTTATTTCTAGATTGAGATCATCTAGAGAGCAAACTGAATCTCCTACTAGGTAACTGAACCTTTCCATTGAAAGTTTTCTTCGTAAATGTTTGGTATCTTCTAGGTGGAGTTTATGGTAAGGGAAATTGAAATGTTTTCTTTTGGGAATGAGGAATGAATGACTTAAAGTGTGAGAATTACTGGAAAGTCTTTGAAACAAAAGCATCTAAACTAAGGGACTTAGAGAAATCAAGTTTCCTATATTATCTCTAAGAAGCCATTTTTACAAGGATTTTAAGAGGTGCTGGACAGGTAGCTACTCTGGGGTCTTACTCTTATCCCTTTGATGTGTAATTTAATTTTAATGCTACTTGAAGTGTGATAGTACATGCCAGGGCTTGGGAGGAGCAGGCAGGCAGATCTCTAAGTTGGTGGCCAGCCTGGTCTACATAAGTTCCAGGCTAGTCAGGGCTACCTTGTCTACAAATACATATATGCTTTACCTTAGATACAATATTGATTTTATTTTATTTTTTTTTTAAACTTAATCTGAAGAGAATGACCTTGTCTAATTGGATTCTTATACTATCTAGAATTTTCATTGTAGATAAGGGCAGGAAGAGAGGTATTTGTATAATTACTGTGAAATTTATAATGTTTCAAATGTTAATTGCAAAAGTAACATTTTAATCGTTGAATATTAAATTCTGCACTAGCTTTGAGTTGTACATAATGTTTACATCAGTATACATAGAACAACTAAATAGAAATATACTTTTTCTGATTTAATATTTCTTCAGAGATGTTTGAAGTTAATAAAATTTGAATTTAAATGATTTCTTCTTTAAAACCCAGTCTGTGCCATCTTTGAGCCAGCCTTATGGGGAAGGCCTGTGCGTTTCTCTCGACCCTCTACCTCCTCTTCCACCTTTGCCACCTCTGCCACCTGAAGATCCAGAGCAGCCTCCAAAGCCACCATTTGCTGATGAAGAGGAGGAGGAAGAAATGCTTCTTCGAGAAGAACTACTTAAATCTCTAGCAAATAAAAGAGCTTTTAAGCCAGAGGTAATTTAGTGCCTGACCCTCTAGGTGGCGCTCTTGTGCCTAGCATTAGGAAGGTCTCCTCTCGCCTGCCTCTTTCAAGGCTAACAGGGTTTTCAGCAAAGTTATGCTAAATCTAATGTCATTTTACTCCAAATCTCTAAAGATGACAGACATGTCTTTTTATTGGAAATGTTTATCTTTTTCTTATTAGGAAACATCGAGTAATAGCGACCCACCTTCTCCTCCAGTCGTGAACAGTTCTCAGCCTTTGTCAAGAAGCAATCTGTCAATAGTCAGTATTAATACAGTATCTCAGCCTAGGATACAGAATCCAAAGTTTCACAGAGGACCACGTCTTCCACGAACTGTGATCTCGGTAAAAGCAAACACAAGACTTAATACTTTTATTCAAATAGCTTATTGGAATTATTCTTACTGTCCTGTTTCCACCATCTAGTTCATTTATGTACAAAAGTAGATTCTTGTTCAATTACAAATGAAAACCTTTAAAGACGTTTGAAGTAAGTAGCATGTGCTAGACTTTGGCGATGTTTGAGGATGTGTTCTGCCCAGAGTGTGATAGCTATTCTTTCCTCTTTTTAAAGAACTTGAATTGGTCTATTTTCAGTCTTTTCTGGTATCAGTTATAACAAATATCTAAAAATTCTTGTCTTTGCTTTGCTCTTTAAAACATTTGTAATAGGACTGAGAATTGAACCTAGGCTTCCCCACAGTCGGCACGAATGCTAACCAAAGCACTGTATCCCCAGCTTTTTTTTCTTTTTTTCTTTTTTTTAATTTGGAGATCTCAGTAAATTACACAGGCAGGCCTTGAACTTGCTAGTCTTGCCTCAGCCTCCACACTAGTAGGAATTGCAGCCTGTGCCACCAAGCCAAGGTGACTCATTTTTTAAAAATAAGTTGTTCATATTTTCTATCAGAGATCATACTGTCATGGGAGAACTTACGGTGTTTATTAACGAAGTTGATCTGAGTCTGGTGCACATGTACCAGCGTCTCAGTGTTGGAAGCTGGAGGTTGGGTTCTACCTGGGCACAAAAAACCCAAGAAGCAGAGATGTGGCTTGGGAGAGGGATCTCCTTAGCAGGCACAGAGCTCTGGGTTCAGTCCCCAGCACTGGAAAATAAAGGGTGCAGTGGAAGTTTTTTAAATCTTAGTTCCTAATGGCTTTAAAGGAAAATAAATAGAGCAAAGTCAAGTTGAAATCTTTCCTGTGATAGGGTGACTAACTTTGGTCAATCACCCTATAGTCAGAGTCTACAACGTTTGTAAATGATTTCTTTGAGTTAATTTAGATGGCAGCATATTTCTTTATGGAAAGAAAAAAATTACTGAAGAAAGTGTTTTTTGTAATATCTGGAAAATGTAGACTACTTTTTGTACTTGGATTATAATCCATATTGAGGATATAATAGAATGTAGTCAGAAGATGCCTCCATATACTGTGTGGAGCCTGTGTGTGTGTGTGTGTGTGTGTGTGTGTGTGTGTGTGTGTGTGTGT
>NW_021621071.1:5230861-5274596 GCF_004785775.1 Grammomys surdaster
TGTGTGTGTGTGTGTGTGTGTGTGTGTGTGTGTGTGTGTGTGTGTGTGTTGATATACAAAGAGTCTAAAAGATTGTATGAAGCTGTATACTTAATTTTCCAAGAATGATGAAAAGAATTGAAATGCTTTTCCTGGAGGGCTGCAGAGATGGCTCAGTGGTTAAGACCATTTGCTATTTCTGTAAGGAGTTTGGTTTGTAGTACCTATGTTAACACTGCTCTAACCAGCTCTTATTCCAACTTCAGGCAATTTAATACCCTCTTCTGGCCTCCAAGGCCACTTGCTACATACACATGTGGCAGACACATAGACAGATACAGATTTTTTTTGAAGATTTATTTATTTTATGTATGATTGCTCTATCTGTATGTATGCCTGCATACCAGAAGAAAGCATCAGAACCCATTATAGATTGTTGTGAGCCACCATGTGGTTGCCAGGGATTGAACTCAGGACCTCTGGAAGAAGAGACAGTGAGTGCTCTTAACCACTGAGCCATCTCTTCAGCCCCCAGACACAATTAAAAAAAAAAAATGAAAAAAAGAAATGCATTTATTACCGTGATTAACAAATACATTGCTTTTGTAGCTTCCAAAACATAAATCAGTGGTTGTAACCCTGAATGATTCAGACGATAGTGAGTCTGATGGAGAAGCTTCCAAGTCAACCAACAGTGTTTTTGGTGGATTAGAGTCCATGATCAAAGAAGCAAGACGAACTGCGGAGGTATGTGCTATATTTAATGTCGAAAGATGAGTGTAAAGGGAAACTCAGTGTTGTTCAGTGTTGTATTACATTAACTGAAACACCAGTTTCCAACTAAAAAAATCAATCGTGTTTAAGCCCTTTCCGGGTTTATTTCAGCTCCCGTATAATTCAGCTCAGTATTTTTAAGGACTAGCTTTTGACTAGGTAGATTATGTAATTGGGTAGTTGACAAGTAGCCTGTTAGTAGTTTTTCAAAAGAAGAGTGAGGATAGTGCTAAGATATTCACTATCTTAGTATATACGGTGGTATAACATAAAATAGAAATATCAGAGTAGAATTTTTGAAAGCTGTTGCTCTGGTTGACTCTTCAAATGCTGCTTTTTAAAATTTTCCTTATAGCAAGCTTCAAAACCCAAAGTACCTCCAAAATCTGAAAAAGAAAATGACCCTCTGCGAACACCTGAAGCTTTGCCTGAAGAAAAGAAGATTGAATATAGATTGTTAAAGGAAGAGATTGCCAAGTAAGTGAGAGTCTCTGTATGTCACCGAAGGGTAGTGTTTGCTAAAGGTTCTTTCTCTGTATAAACCAGGACCCTGAATTTATCCTAGTTGTGGAGTCAATGTTACATGGGGAGTCAGTCATCTGTCAGCCTAAATACAATGAGACACTGAGATATAACTAGCTTAGGAGACACACAGAAGGACTGCACCCTTAGCTCTGAATGCAAATGTCAACCTGAGTCTAGGTACTGCTTATATAGTCAGTGTCATTAACATGTATTTTATAAAAGTATATTTTAAAGAAAATGCTTTTTGGTCTATTTCCTCTCTCAATTTAGCCGTGAGAAACAACGTTTGATTAAATCAGATCAGCTGAAGACAAGTTCGTCATCCCCAGCAAACTCAGATGTGGAAATGGATGGGATTGGGAGAATAGCAATGGTTACTAAACAGGTTGCAGATGCAGAAGCAAAGCTTAAAAAACACAAGTGAGTATCATTCCGTGTCTGATTAAATGTGCGATATCTCTTTATGTGCCTGGGTTGAAGGTCTGTATCTGTATTGATGTTGGTATATGTCATTAGTAACTGCTATAGGGTTACAATTGTTTTCTCCACTGGCTCCTCACCCGGACCAGTGGCAAACATGCTATACCCCATCCTCCCTAGAGTCTTCAATTCTCCACATAGGGATGAGTTAGGTGTGAAGACGGGGGGTGGGGTGCGGGGTGGGGCTGGGGGGGGCTGGGTGGGGGCGGGGGGGAGGTGCTGGATAACCCCTGATCACTGATTCTTCCACACGGCAGAACTAGAGGAGTTACTTATTTTATTGACTCATTATGTAATGTAATTTAATTAATATTTTAATTGGAGATACCAAAACCTGTAAGGAAGATTGTCAGACTGAGACAACTTTAGTCATTGCTAAAATCATTTGTGAATTTCCTCATTTTATAACCTTAAGAACTTTTGAGTATATTTAAAACATCTTCAATTTTTTAGATGACCTTTTTAAAAACGTCTTTATTGTAAAGCATATTTTTAATCTTTTAGAGAAAGCACATCCCTATACCTTATATTGAGAGATGTGTGTGTGTGTGTTTATTTTTGAGGTGTGTGTAGCCCTAGTTGGGCTGAAACTTGGTATGGACAAGGCTGGGTTCAAATTTGTAGCAGTCTTCATGCCTCTGCTTCCTGAGTGTTGGAATAAGAGATATGTGCTACTACCCAGTTTTCTTCTATTATTAAAAGTGAACTTGATTGTTGGAAATAGTTACTATTCGGTATAATGAAAAATGTTCATGCTGTCTGTGCTCCTAAATTAACTCTTAGAATTGTTTATGTTTAAATAGCATAATGGCTTTTTAAAGGCTTTTAAATATTCATCTGGAAGTCCTTAAGAAAAAGGAATACGTGTTCATAACCTCATTTCTAACATTTCAGACCCTTGGTCCTCTTTTTGTGAATCATGAAAATGAATGTAATTGTGATTTTAAAACAAAAGCACCAGGAGCACTGCACGATGGTGCAAGGTCTTCCATTACAGACTCGTGCTCTGTTTTCCTTCTGAACAAAATCTTAGACATTAAGTATTCTGAGCACGATATATTTGGAAGTGTTTAGGTTTTGGATATTTATCTTGTGCTAAACTATATTTTATAACATGTAGGATTTGTCTTCAGTTTATGACCAGAGTTGTCTCTTTCAAATTACATGCATGTAAGATTAAAATTCTTAAAATACATTATTATGTTATTAATTTGAAATTTTTCTATTTTGATGGTGTTAGCCTGCCAGTTCTAGAAAACAATAAGAATTTTGTTATTTACCACTCAGAATTCTCTTGATTAAAGATGAATCAGTTTTAAAGAATCTCGTACTGCAAGAAGCCAAGAAGAAGGAGTCTGTTCGAAATGCTGAAGCAAAGATCACAAAACTTACAGAACAGCTTCAGGCAGCAGAGAAGATCCTCAGTGTTAACAGGGTGTTTCTCAAGAAGCTCCAAGAACAAGTAATGCTCCTTTCTAAACCATTAAATGTTGTAGTCTGATGTTTACTGTATTTTTAAGTGTTTTTTATTCCTTTGTATATGTGTGTGGAGGTTGCCGTAATGTGTGCTGGTGCTCCCTGACGTAAGCCAGGCGCTGTGTTCCCTGGAGCTGGAGTCAAGGAGTTTGGGAGCTGCTGGACTGGGTGCTGGGAACTGAGTTCCAGCCCTCTGGGAAAGCTGTAAACTGTGGTGCTGTCTCTCCAGCCCCGTACTGTACATTCACACAGGCAGTTTGGATGTTTAGTTTTGTTTTGGGTTTTCCTCTAAAGCAAAGGGGGAAAAATTGAACCTAAGCCGTCAGCATACATGTAACCTGTGGTCTTTTATTGAGACATACTATTAGGATATTTTTACATTGAGTTGAATACCTCTAAAGCTGTTGTGTTCGAGAGGATATTTCAAAAGATTTTCATTTGTGCTTTCTTTTTTTTTTTTTTTTTTTTTTTTTTTGGTTTTTCGAGACAGGGTTTCTCTTTATAGTCCGGGCTGTCCTGGAACTCACTCTGTAGAAGAGGCTGGCCTCGAACTCAGAAATCCGCCTGCCTCTGCCTCCCAAGTGCTGGGATTAAAGGCGTGCGCCACCACCGCCCGGCTCATTTGTGCTTTCTATTTTCAGATTCACAGAGTTCAGCAGCGTGTTACCATTAAGAAAGCTTTGACGCTCAAGTATGGGGAGGAGCTCGCTCGGGCCAAGGCCGTGGCTAGTAAAGAGCTGGGGAAACGCAAACTGGAGCAAGACCGCCGCGGAGTAAGTCGCCTGGAGGAGACTTGGGGAAAGCAGGGCTTTTTGTTTTTGTTTTTGTTTTTTTTTAACGGTACTTCTAAGCTATGAGATGTATAAAGTAATTCCAACTTTGCTGCAACTTCAAAGAGAACAGATTATATTATTATTCAATCTATACAATCTAGAGTTTGTTTTTAAGTCATACTTATATTTTGGATGCTTTTAAAATTTATTTTGCATTGGTTTTAGTTTTTGTTGGTCACAGATTAACTTGCAGCAGTGTGTTGATTTGTTAAATTGTTTCGCTCTCCTTGTCAGTTTGGTTTTGTGGCCTTGGTATTATATTCTAGTGAAACCACCATTATCTTATGATCAATCGTGTATGATTGCATAAAGTGATATAAAATAGTTACTTTTCTCCCACAGCCAAACAAAATGATGAGATTGGATAATTCTCCACTATCAAGTCCAAGGAAGCATTCAGCTGAATTAATTGCTATGGAAAAAAGACGATTACAAAAGCTAGAATATGAGTATGCCTTGAAAATTCAAAAGTTAAAAGAAGCCCGAGCCCTCAAAGCAAAGGAACAGCAAAACCTTGTTCCCGTTGTGGAAGAGGAACCTGAGTTTTCTTTACCTCAACCCTCACTTCATGATCTGACACAGGATAAATTAACCTTGGACACAGAAGAAAATGATGTTGATGATGAAGTTTTGTCAGGTTCGAACAGAGAACGAAGAAGATCCTTCCTAGAGTCCAATTCTTTCACTAAACCCAACCTTAAGCACACTGACACACCTAACAAGGAGTGTATAAACAAACTTAGTAAGAGTACTGTAGAAAAGCCAGAACTTTTTCTAGGGTTAAAAATAGGTGAATTACAAAAATTATATTCAAAAGCCGACAGTTTAAAACAGTTGATTTTAAAAACTACCACAGGCATTACAGAACAAGTTCTGCATGGTCAGGTAAGTGGCGTTTCTTATTTCCTATGGCATGTAGAGTTTACTTAATGGTTCACTTGTCTTCGGAATCACTGTCATTTCGGCTGTCTTTGTTTTGCAGGAGATTTCTGTGGATGTGGATTTTGTTACAGCACAGAGTAAGACAACAGAAGTGAAGCCATGTCCATTTAGACCTTACCAGAGCCCTCTTCTCGTCTTTAAATCCTACAGGTAGAGAAGAGGTCGTTCATAGTGTCAGAGTTATCCTGATTCCTAGTGCTTTACCTTAAATCTGTCTTAATAAAAGCATTTGAATTATGGTCACTGGAAAACAAACCTTTTTATGGAAGGCAAAAGTATGTATTGCTATTGTTCTCAAATCATATCAGAAATGGAGTTTTATAGCATGTTCTTTAGGTTCAAATTCTAGGTTTTTATTCATTGATTTATAAGTATTTTTTTAAACAAATAGCACATTTTATTTTATGTATGAGTACATTGTTGCTGTTTTCAGACACACCAGAAGAGGGCATCAGATCCCATTACAGATGGTTGTGAGCCACCATGGTTGCTGGGAATTGAATTCAAGACCCCTGGAAGAGCAGTCAGTGCTCTTAACCTCTGAGACATCTCTCCAGCTCCCAATTTATAAGTTTTTTTTTTTTTTTTTTAAAAGATAGACTCTCTCTACTAAACTTTGGCTGAATTGGAACTTGCTATTTTTTAGCCTTAAACTTAAAGTAATCCTCAACCCTCTGCCTCCCAGGTACTAGTATTATAGGAGTGTGCTGCCATTCTTGGACAGTGATGATTTTTAATTTGAGGATTCTTCATTTGTCATTGGCCAGCCTCTGTAATGTTGACATTCTTAGGTGACTGTGGACTGCTAAATGGGTATGATTTTATGATAAAGTTACAAAGCACTTACTAGGTAGCATATGCTGGCTGCGTAATGTATACAAGAAATACCAGTAAAGAACGTTTTATTGTGTGGTGGGGGAAAAGGATGTTAGAATACAGCATTACTTACATATTTTTCTGCATTATAAATAGTTTTAAATAAAGTTCTTGTTGTTAATTTGTACTTGGAATTGAACTTAGGGCCTCATACATGCTAGGCAGGTCTTCTACCTCTCAATACTTCCAAGTCTCACTTTTTTTTTTTTTTAAATGAGATGGAGCCCTCCTGTGTCAGCTCAGCTTTCTTCGAACTCAGCCTCCCAAACGCTGAGAAACAGTTGTGCACCACCTCACTCAGTTTTCAACATGACACCTCTCATGTCCCTGTTATAAAAGTCGCTCCTTCTATTGTTTGTAGCTATTTTAGTTACTTGTAGTGTTGATTTGATTAGTAAGCAGGTATAGAACTTTTAACGGAGAAAGAAAAAATTAAGAAGATGTCTCGTTTTCTGTCTGTCTAACATGTCCTTCCGCTCTTTTTCTAGATTTAGTCCTTACTATCGAACCAAGGAAAAGCTTCCCCTGAGCTCAGTGTCATACAGTAACAGGATTGAGCCGGATCAGTGTTTCTGCCGTTTTGATTTAACAGGAACATGTAATGATGACGATTGTCAGTGGTGAGTAGTTTTTATTTGGAAGAATTCTCTAGAGAAAGTCCTGTTTCCTTTTGTTTTGATAAGTACACGGTTGTCTTCTGTGCTCTTGTTTTATTTTAGGCAGCATGTACAAGACTATACACTTAGCCGGAAGCAGTTGTTCCAGGACATTCTGTCATACAATCTATCTTTGATTGGCTGTTCAGAGACAAGCACTGATGAGGAAATTGCTTCTGCAACAGGTCTGTAAAGAGTTCTCATTGAACGTAGGGAATTTAAAAAGATCGTGCCCAGCTTGTGGTATTTGAAACAGCTAATAATGCCGTACATTCACTATGACACTTCCTAGATCTGCCCTGTTGAACACAGTATCACTAACCACACACTGGCCTTTAGAGGGGAGTTTGAATGAAGGCACACTTCACTGACTACTCACACTTCAAGTACTTGGTTGTCAGTGGTAAGTGCTAGCCAGTAGCTGTGACAGCAGAGATTTAGCACCTCGTTACTGTTACAGAAAGGTTTTAGTCATCTACATGGTTCAGCTTAGAAGAGAAACATTTGTGGGACACTTTACTGTTGATTCTAGCATAGCCTCTTGTTTTCCTTTGTTGTTTTCAAAAGCTTAGGACTAAAAATTAACATGGGTTTAGCCTCTAAATCCTGTAGTGAAGTAAAAAATACTCTATAAAATTTGCTGTAGAAATCGTGGATTTCTAGCAAATACTTGTGCACTGGTACTGTTGAATTTCCCCACAGAGTGCCAAATAATGTCTTTTGGATTAAAGGAATTAATCTTTACTATTTTTTTTTTTTAAATCACTATCCAGAGTGATTGTAAAGTCACTGAAGTCACTTTGTCATTCCTCATTTGGACTTGTACTTTTACCTAATAATGTGTTCATTTGAGTTCCCTGAACTGCCAGCCCCAGTTTTATGGTGGTATGGTGGGAAGGACTTGTCAGAATCATTGACCTAACCTTAGGTTTTCCATTTTTATAGGTCATAGACATTACTGACTAGTGCCATACATAGTTTAAGTCTTTTTGTTTTGTTTTGTTTTTTTCGAGACAGGGTTTCTCTGTATAGTCCTGGCTGTCCTGGAACTCACTCTGTAGACCAGGCTGGCCTGGAACTCAGAAATCCGCCTGCCTCTGCCTCCCAAGTGCTGGGATTAAAGGCGTGCACCACCACCGCCCGGCTCATAGTTCAAGTCTTAGGTTATTCTTTGCTTTGTAGTCTTTAACTAGCACAGTTACTGCAGCCACATTTTTATAATGAATATAGTATCCTTGTTTTATTTTCAGAAAAGTATGTTGAAAAACTTTTTGGAGTAAACAAAGACCGAATGTCAATGGACCAGATGGCTGTTCTCCTCGTTAGCAACGTTAATGAGAGTAAAGGCCATAGTAAGTATATGTGTGTGTGTGTGTCTGTGTGTGTGTATATATATGTGTGTGTGTGTCTGTGTGTATATGTGTGTGTGTGTGTGTGTGTCTGTGTCTGTGTGATTGCAGACTGTCTGACATGTTCTTAAAGTGAATGTTGTCTTTTACTATCTTGGCCAAGTAACCGTAGCTTTTTTAAAACTCTTTAAAACAATAAAAACACTACTTACATAAATTAACAATCTTCTCTCTGTTAGCACCTCCATTTACAACTTACAAAGATAAAAGAAAATGGAGGCCAAGGTTCTGTAGGAAAGCCGTGTCCGAGAGCAGCAGCAGCAGCGATGAGGGGCAGTCCACAGGCCCCATCAAGTATGGTAAGTCACGACGCAGGAGATGGAGGCTGCCTCAGTGCTGGTCTCTTCATCAGAACCCTCACAGTCTTAGCCTACTTTATAAACGGCTTTTCCTAAACTTGTATCATTGGTATTTTTGACTGTCTTAAATGTGGTGCCTGTCATGTTTTCAGTAATAGGTATTCATTGATCCTGACATTGCAGGATGTTTTCATTCCTGCTCTTTGCCCAGTAAATGGGAGGAACACTCTTTAATAAATGTGATGCAGCCTCATGTATTTGCAGGCCTGCTTTAATGGGGTGAATACAGCCTCAGGTGAAGATCATCGCTTTGCCTGTGTCCTTGAGAGCACATGGTCTTTATTATAGTGATAATAATAATAATATATTATTATATTTTGCTTTATTTTGGAGTCTTTTCTGACATGCAGTAAGTGTGTGTGTGTGTGTGTGTATTTGTTGAGTACATCTTTCTTATTCCTAGTTTTCATAATTTGTGGATTAATAATGATGTCCAGGTACACTCATATGTTTATTTATATTTGTGTAACAGTTCTGTAGTTGAGATGTAGAAGAAATATTTTGTAGATTTTAACTTTATAAATGGTTTTCCTCCCCTTCTCCTCCCCTCACAGGACAAAGTCTCCTGTAGCTGAGGCTGGCCTTGAATTCTGATGCTCCTGCCTCTACTTCTGGAGTGCTAAGTTTGTAGGTGTGTGCCATCATGGCCGCATTTGAACTTCTGGTTTAGTTCAGTGTTGTCACTTAAATTTAATCAACATACTTAGCATGGTTTACTTCTACTATACTTCTAGAGTCCTTTATATTCTTATTTTTCTGATGCTTGAAATACTTTTTTCTTCTAGAAGTGTCTAGGTTTAGATGAGTAATTATGTGACACTTCCGCTTTAGAGCTGAAAATTACCTGTTACTAGACTCTTTACAGATGAGAACCAAGTTTTTTTCCTTGAGTGGTTGAAGATATAAAACTATTGCTGTTTGTTCTTACAGCCTTCCGACCAGAGAACCAAATAAACGTCCCAGCTTTGGACACTGTTGTCACTCCGGATGATGTGAGGTATTTTACCAGTGAAACTGATGACATTGCTAACTTAGAAGCAAGTGTACTCGAAAATCCGTCCCATGTACAGCTTTGGCTCAAGCTCGCATACAAGTACTTGAATCAGAATGAGGGGTAGGTGAGCTTCAGTTGTTCCGAAATATTGATCTTTAGTCTTTACTTAGTGATGCTCATCAGGTTTCCTTATTATCAATTGCTTTTGAGACAGGGTCTCACTGTAACAGAGGCTAGCCTGAAACTCACTCGGTGGCCCACGCACTCATGGTTCAGACTCCTCGGTGCTGACATTGCATGTGTGAGCCCCCACCCCTGCTTTAGTACTTTATTTTCTTTGAAGCAGGGTCTCATGTAATGCTGATTGGGCTGGAACCTGCTGTGTAGTTGAGGATGGCCTTGAATGGTCCTCCTCCTTTTACTTCCCAAGGACTGAAATTAGAGGTAGATTTTCTCATACCTGGTTTTGTGTCCTTAGTTTGCTTTTTGACAAAGCCAAAAGTATTTTATTATTGTTCTAAACTTAGCAGAAAAGCTTTAAGAGTAGAGCTTCATTTTGTGTTCGTGGCTCAGTGGATAACAGGTGATACATTATGTTGAAGTGTGCTGCACGTGGGTTACATCTTTAATCCCAGCAGTGGGATTTCTCTGAGTTTGAGGCCAGCCTGGTCTGTATAGTGAGAGCTAGGCCACCCAAGGCTACATAGTGAGACCCTGTCTTAGAAACCAAAAAGGAGGTGAAAATTTGTTAGTAAAATTATGAGAATGGGACAGGTTAGATTTTAGGTTAATCTGCAATGAAGACTTAAGTTTATTTAGCCTCTTTTAAATTCTGATGGAATTGGTCTTTTTTCCATGTGTGGTTATGTTCATGTTAAGTAGTATATTTCACAGCTAGTGGTTTCTGTTACAAATTCATATGCTTAACTTCTGCTTTTTAATACTAGAGAGCAAGCCAGGAATAATCTTTACAATGTAATTTTAAAGTATAATAGTTTCTTTTATTAAAAAGTAGTCTACTGGGAAAGACCTATCTTAAAACTTAGTATAAAGCCTATTAAATAGGCAGCGGCAGCAGAGTGCTGATAAACCACACATACCTGAAAAGGGTCTTATTTAACTTGTCTGTGTGTCATTTCCATGAGAATGGGGTAAGTTACAGCACTTTGTTGTCTGACTCATTGAGTAAAGGACAAAGAAATGTACATTACTCTATGAGTAGGCTCATGAAAGAATTATCTTCTGTAAGAGATAGCAAGCCCTGGAGCTGAAAAGAACTATTATATTGAAAGCTTTGATATTTTATGCTGGCAGTAGCTGGCCTTGAGAGAGAGTTGTTTAACTTTCCTGTTTTCAAACAGTATAAATCATAAAAGGTATTGCTGAGTGTGGACGTAGAACACATTTGAAGTAGATAATTCAAGTGCTTTTATTATACTATGTTTCTATCTGTGGTAAATGCTTACAGAATATCTACTTAAAAAGAAATTATTTAGTCTACAGGAGATCAGGACCTTTGGGCTTTGACAGACATGATTTGAAATCCCTTTATTACTTTGTATCATGGTGATCTTGGCTTCTAGTAGATTCTAGTAGAGAGTAGATTCTTAGTTGGTTCATTTGATTAGCCCTGCTTAGATGTTAAGTGTTTCAGTAGTTTACACTGCTGTGATTGAACCTGGTGCCGTGCGCCTGCTAAGCGTGTGCTGTTACCAAGCTGCTCTGTCCGCAGCAACTTACACTGAACACTTTGCCCTTTCTTTTACACATACAGACTGTGTTCAGAATCTTTGGATTCTGCTTTAAATGTACTGGCTCGAGCTCTGGAAAACAATAAAGACAATCCAGAAATTTGGTGCCATTACCTCAGATTGTTCTCAAAAAGAGGGACCAAGGAGGAGGTGCAGGAAATGTGTGAAACGGCTGTTGAATATGCCCCTGACTATCAGAGCTTTTGGACTGTAAGTAGAAAAGATATCAGCCATGTGGTTGATGTATGCTATGGTCATAATTCCTTAGGGCATCTTAATTGTTGGTAGATAGCTTAGTAGATTATATAGTTTATTAGCATGTAGAGAATTTATTATGATTTTCCCCAGCTTTACGGTGCCAGCATGTCTTAGATTTGTCATTTTCTTACTTTTGGAAACTCAGACATTAGGATAACACATAATCTCTTAGTAAATGAATTGATTACTTACAATGTGTCTTTTTTGAGCTGAGGTACTGAAAAGCCTTGGCTAGCACAGGTGCTCCAAATCCAGCAGTGTCTAGAGGCGATGCTGTAGATGATTACACGCTTTCCCAGAGAAAGGAAGACTCAAAAGTTGTAACAGTTTTCCTTAAATTGGTTTTTCTTTAGGGTGTCATACATTTCTAATACATATGCTCTTTGATTTTTTTATTTCATGTATGGGGGTTTTGCCCGAGTGTGTCTGTGCACTACTTGTGTGCCTGGTGCCCTTGGATGCCAGAGACTATGGTAACCTCTGAGGCTGGATCTCAGGCTGTTGCGAGCTGCTGTGTGGGTGGTGGGAATTCAGCCCAGGACTTGTAACTGCTGAGCTCTCTCTCCAGCCCACAGATACCATTCTTTAATTCTTAAAGAGTTAAAGAGTTAACTCTTTAAAAATTAAAGAGTTCTTTAATTTCTTTAAAGAGTTGCATTCCCAATCAACACAGGTTGTGTATGATCATAAACGTAAGCTTTGCATATCTGTCATGGTCTTGTTCACCATGTATTGATTCAGAAATGAAGTGCAATTGCGCTCAGTGATGATTTAGAGAATACATTTTATTTTAGTTCATCTGATTTTATACTAATCTGTGACAGAAGGCAGATCTGAATATTATACTGGAAAGTAGGTTTATATATTTTAATAGCTATTCTTTTCATAAATTGTACATCTACTGAGACAGTGTCTTAATTGAATGACAGTTTGTAGTTTTTTTCCAATAAAGCAAGATTAATGTTGTGAAACTGTTTCCATCAGTTTTTGCACCTAGAAAGCACCTTTGAAGAGAAGGATTACGTTTGTGAGAGGATGGTGGAGTTTCTGACGGGAGCAGCCAAGCGGGAAGTATCTGATAGTCTGTCCTTTCAGCTTCTAGAGGCTCTTTTGTTTAGAGTTCAGCTACATATATTCACTGGGAGATGCCAAAGTGCACTTGCAATTTTACAGGTAAACATTTATTATAGTGTCTAATCTCATCTTGTAGAGTGTGTATACAGGTCTTAGACATGAGTAGCACTGTCGAATAGTGAGGCTTTGGATTTGAACTCGTCACTTACAAGTAAGTTGTGGTGACATCTTATTTTTGTTGCTATGAGTTTTTATAGCATTTCCTTGGAAAGATTGTGTTAGTCACTTTCCAGCTAAGCCTTAACGCAGGATCTAAAGGCATCAGTCCATAAAGAAAGCCATCTGTATTGATGTGGGCTTGAGGCTGGGAGCTTGCCTTCCTTCTTTCCTTCCTTCCTTCCTTCCTTCCTTCCTTCCTTCCTTCCTTCCTTCCTTCCTTCCTTCCTTCCTTCCTTCTTTCCTTCCTTTCTTTTGTCTTTAAATTATCATATTTTTTTTTTTTTTTTTTTTTGGTTTTTTTCGAGACAGGGTTTCTCTGTGTAGCCCTAGACCAGGCTAGCCTCAAACTCAGAAATCCACCTGCCTCTGCCTTCCAAGTGCTGGGATTAAAGGCGTGCGCCACCACCGCCCGGCAACTTAACCAGATTTTAAGTGTAAGGGATCTTCATACTTTTTATCTCATTCATTATTATATCATAAACTTTAAGATAGTAAAATCTGTGCTCATCTTAGTATTTGTCATTAAAAAGTTTGGTGACTATAGGAATTTTCACGTATCAGCCAGTTGGTGATGGTACATGCCTTTGATCCCAACACTAATCCCAGCAATCAGGAGGCAGAGGCAGGTGAATCTCTGAGTTTTAGGGCAGCCAAGACTATACAGAGAAACTGTGTCTTGAAAAAAAATGTTTTCACTTAAGTATTTAAGAATAATTTAGAATATATCAGTTTCATTCTTTAGATTTGAATCTTATTGTCGATGGGAATGACTCTTTAAAAACATTTCCCAATGTTTCCATTTTGTCTAGAATGCATTAAAATTGGCTAATGATGTAATAGTAGCTGAGTACCTTAAGACAGATGACCGCTGTCTGGCATGGCTGGCCTACATACATCTGATTGAGTTCAATAGTCTCCCTTCGCAACTCTATGACCCATCTAATGCTAATCCTTCAAGAATTGTCAACACAGAGCCGTTTGTAATGCCATGGCAAGCAGCTCAAGATGTCAGGACCAACCCTGACTTACTACTGGCAGTGTTTGAAGGTAAGCGATGTTTATAAACTATAGTAGCAAGCATTAGAAATTCCTAAACCAGTGTTCAGAACGTCAGTTCATTTTTTATTGTGATTCTTTATAAAATGGGATAACTTCAGTTGTAATTGCACTTTATTATCTAAGTATTTTCAGTATTATTACCTAAGATGGTCATTGCATCTATGAAGCTGAAAAGCTGCTTTGTGGCTTTTTTTTTTTTTAATTATAACAAAGGATACAAGATTAACGTATTGTTATTAAATGCACGTGCATCTGAATGTACACAGTTACTGATAGTATAGTAGGTTAGGGGAAGGAGTTGATTGAATCATAGAGCTAAGTTGGCTTGTTTATTTTATTCTGGCAGTCTTTTAAGGGTGTGTTATGATCTTTTTCATGTAGTTAATATTTTCTTCAAAGTTAATTTTTTGACTATTATATGCTAAACATATATCTGCCATTGAACATGTAATTGAGTTTAAAACCTCTTTCTCTCTAAAATAAGTATATAATCCTGTTGGAAGGTCTATGCATTTGGCATAGTCATGAAGTATAAAAGACCATATATACAGTGTATTAGTATGTAATGTAAGTTGTATGCTACAGAAATAAGAATCTGGCATTTGTAGAATTATTTTGTACAGATCCTAAACTCAAGAGGGGGAGGTTACTGTCAGTTTTCACGTTCGAGGAAGGTGTCTGAGGGTCAATCGGTCAGAGCTGAGCTTTGAAGCAGAACTGCATTGTGTCCAAGGAGACTCTCTCAAGGATAGAGACCTGTGTGTGTTTCTCCATGTTTCCAAAGGGCTGTGCATGAATGTCTATAATTTACTGAGTGCTTAGTAAATCCTTGAATATCCCAGTGAGGAAAGGGAAGAAAGGTCATTCCTGTTAGAGGAACTAGGGAAATTTAAAAACAACCTAAGGAGAGTTTGTATAGTGAATTCAAAGAAGAATTTGAGGGAGAGTCCTTATAAAAATCCTGTTAGGCAATGGAAAGAATATGCCTGATTAATGGAATGACGGTAGGCTTTAAGATCCTTTAAGGTGTAGGAGCGTGCGGATACCTGAAGCACCCCATTTGGGTAAATGTCAGGGTTAAGAAAAGACGAAAAGGATGATGGGCTAGTAAGGGTGTCTTGGAGTTGGTAATGTAAGGGACTGAGCTTCGCTGAAGGAGGACCCCAGACTCAGATAAGCAGAAGCAACCAGCATGCGGGGCTCAACCATTCTCTAAAATGGTGACCCCAGACAAAGGCATGCAGGCCTTCTTATAGGGAACTGGGGGAACTCTCTAGAAGGATTAGGTAATCTAAAACTTCATTATTGGGTGCTAGGGGTCACAGGTAATCAGTGGTCTGAATTCCTACATCATGAGTGTTTAGCCATGTGATGAAATAGGGCTGCCCAGCACAGATGGCCCATTCTGAGATAATTTCCCCATTTTTGTGGTTATCCCCAGGCAGTTTTTTGATAGGGCGTTTTATGATCTTGTTCTGGATTTTATGGTCTGTTCCTGGAGCTGGTGTCTCATGACCTAGTTTGCTACCTTATGGCCTTTTTTGAAATCAGGCTTGGTCCTTAAGTGGAGACAAATGGGGTTTATGTTGCCTTTTCAGTGTAACAGTGAAGTGATTGGTTGTGTGTTTTGTGGTAGATGCGGTAAAAGCTTGTACAGATGAGACCCTTACCAGTGGAGAAAGAATAGAGGTCTGCCTTCCGCTTTACACAAACATGATTGTTCTGCACCAGCTCCTAGAGAGGTAAAGCTTAACGAACAAACAGCTCTGTTACAGTTAGTCCTCACCGTGTCTTAGCCGTCTTCTTCTTCTTAAGGTATGAGGAGGCAGTGGAGCTTTGCACAACCTTGTTGGAGTCCTGTCCCACAAACTGCCAGTTATTGGAAACCCTTGCAGCTTTGTATTTGAAAACAGATCGAAATGACAAAGCCCAATTGGTTTGGCTTACTGCGTTTGAAAATAACCCTCAGAATGCGGAAATTTTTTATCATCTGTGCAAATTTTTCATCGTGCAGGTAAAAAAAAAAAACCAAAAAACCCAAAAACCTCCTGTTTCTTAAATATGGTGTTTCTGTATTCTGTATTCTTTCAGCAGTGACTTCTCCTGATAGCATAGCCTTCTTGGTCCTTCTGCCCTGTGTAGGTCACGCTAGGCTTTCCTGTTCCTCCTGCAGTTTACCATTGGATTGCTTACAGGGTTTGTCTCTGAGAACTCCTCCAGAGCACAAACTATGTTATTCATGTTTACACCCGAAGTATCCACGTTAGTGACAAATGTGGTAGCTGCTTAGTTACGATCCTGGTGGGAGCTGGGAGACGGCTCAGCAGTTAAGAGTACTGACTGCTTTTCCAGAGGTCCTGAGTTCAGTTCCCAGCCACCACACTCTGGCTCACAACCATCTACAATGGCTCACAACCTCTTCTGGTGGGTGATTTTGAGCCTTTGATAATACTAGATACGTTGTTTAATGGTTAGTTGAATTTAATCCAGAGGTGTTTCAAATTCATTTCTATTGTGATAAAAACCCCGACAAAAAGAACTTAGGGGAAGAAAGGGTTTATTTAAACTCACAATTCTAGGTTAGCGTTCGTTTATTGCAGCATCAGGAGTATGAAGCACACTCAAGAGCCCAGAGTCATGCACACACTCAAGAGTGTGTGTGCTTGTTAGTGTCCACTTGCTGTCCGCACTAACTAGATCAGGGTCTTCAGCCTTGGGAATGGTGCCAGCCACAGCGGACTGGGCCTTCCATGTCACATAACAATTAAGACTGTCCCCACATGTGAGACTCCTGTTGTATTAAGTATTTAAAACTGGCCTCAGGTTCATCCGACTATCTAAGCTGCAGCAGCTCTGCCTAGCCCCGCCGCCATGTTTCTCAGCCTGGGGCCACGTGCGCGCTGCAGATAGAACCATAAACACCAGCCCTGCCACCCACTAGATGCCAGCGTGAGAGATGGCTCTGCTAATCTTCCACGCTGTCTCTGCAAGGGAGGGACCATTCCGACATCTATGCGGGCCTAGTAAGAGAATGAGACTCTAATTCTTACAGATTAATCAAAGGCTTTATATGTTTGATAATGAATAATAATCATTAACAATATGCCCATACAAAGAGAGTTGTATCCCAATTAGCTAACCTAATTTTATAAGTTTGCTTTATAAGCTATCCTAAGTTTATAAGTTGTTCTCCACGAGTGCTCTCCATACCTGTGTGGTTCTCCATCCTCCTATATCTCTACCCTCTCTAGCTCCTCCTCTTCCTTTTTTCTCTTCTTCTCCCAGCTCCTCCTCTTCCTCTCCTAACTCCTCCCACCTTAGCTCCTCCTACAGACTCCCTTCCCAGGTGATTGTAGAACCAACCATCACAGGAAATGAGGATGTGTCCAGGTTTACTCATGTGTTTCCATCCAAGAAAAATAATCTCATCGTGTCTTCTAAAAAGGGTTTCAAATGTCTTTATCAAATACAAGCCTGGCATGTGTTACTCCTTTGTTTTGACAGAACGGAGGTGATAAGCTTCTTCCATTTTTGAGGCAATTTGTTGGATCCTTCTTTAAAGCTGGCTTTGAGAAGTATAGTAACGTGGATTTATTTCGGTGAGTTGTGGGACGTTTGGTCTGTAGAGGAATGAGTAAGGATTTAGGCCAGTGGGAAGATAGGTTTTCTTGTTGCCTGATTACATTTCAGACTGCTTATCTAACACTGGAGTACTTACCTACAGAGCTGATATGAGGGCTGAAGATGAACAGAATGAAGACAAGATAGAACATGCTCTGTCATGCAGTGTAAGGCTTTTGGTAGCTTCTCCATTTAGTTTGTTAGTTGTTGCTGTGTTGTTTAATCCTGTAGTAACAAAATGTCCTGAGACAATCTCATTGATGCTTGAAAAAAATGTTTTACTTGTTGGTTAACCATAGATTTAAAAAAAAAACAAAAAAACAAAAAAACAAAAAGCCTTTTCTCTTTAAGTTACCTACTCTAGGCTCTGAGGTGGTTAGTAAACAGCTTTAGAAGGATTTTTTTCTCAGCCCATCAGTTTCTCAGGAGCTCTGTAGTTACTGTCCTAACTTTGCCGCGAGCTCCGATATAACATTAAAAGACACTCAGATCATCGAAGAGTGGATTCATGGAAGACTTTAAACTTTCCTTCCTTCTTCCTCATTGCTCTGTATGGGATCAGCAGTGGTTTTTTGCATGAACCAGAAAGTACTTTTAAGTTTGCAGGTTATGTTTTATTAGTCCTACTCAGTTGTGGTGTTGTAGTGGGAGAAGAACCCATAAATGAATGGGTGTAGCTGTGTTCCAGTAAACTTGTATTTATTTTTTTTTAAAGATTTATTTATTTATTATATATGAATACACTGTAGCTATCTTCAGACACACCAGAAGAGGGCATCAGATTTCATTACAGATGGTTGTGAGCCACCATGTGGTTGCTGGGATTTGAACTCAGGACCTTTGGAAATGCAGTCAGTGCTCTTAACCACTGAGCCGTCTCTCCAGCCCCTAAACTTGTATTTATAAAAATAACTTTAGTTTGTTGATTGTGAGAAAAACATCAAAAAGAAAATGATTTATGATTCTATCACTTGGTTATGCATTTGTAAGTTATAAGTTCTCAGTGTATATGGGTGTAGTGCTCAAGGAGTCCGGAAGGGGTGGTGGGAGTTACAGCCAGTTGTGAGCAGTCTGGTAGTGCTGCGGGGAACTAACCTGCAGTGTTCTGTGAGAGCAACCAGCAAGCACTCTTGACCACTGAGTCATCTCGTCAGCCCCCTAATAGAATTCCTATAGAAAATATGGATAAGTAAAAATAAAATCTTAGTTTTGTGTTAGCAAGTCAAAATACCTGTGCGGATGATATTTTTACCTCGATGCCACCCTCCTCCCTTTCTCCTTAGTCTGCCTTTTAGTAAAGACATGGAATGTCAAGGCACATGTTTAAAACAATTTTGTGTGTATAGGTGTTTTGCCTGTGTATCATGTTGTATGCCTAGGTCTGGAGGAGGCCAGAAAGGGGCGTTAGATGCTCTGGAGCTTGAATTACCGATGGCTGTGGGCTGCTAAAGAGACTGATAAAATCTATAACCATGGGGATTGGCAATTGAAGCCAGGTCCTTTGGGAGAACAGCCAGGGTTTTAAAACCCGAGCTCTGTCCAGTTCCTAGTAAGTCAGGTCAAAAAAATAAAAAAATAAAAAGAGGTCTGTTTGCCTCAGAGTTTTTGTTGTTGTTGTTTGTAAATTTGGACCTTTACATTTTGTCAGTTGTCCTAATTAGTACCTTTAAAAAATTCTTAAAATATTTACATTAATATTTTAAAGATAGCTGCAAGCAAAATGTCAATGGACAGACAAGAAACAGAAGGAGATAGAAGTTGATCCCTTCCTCCACACACAGTTTTGTTTTTTTCTGTCTTTAATATTAAATTGGTTTGTTTTCAAACTTTGGCAAAAGACTAATTCAAGGCCAAACAAAGCCCTTGACAGACCTGTGCTCTGGTTTTCCCTTGGGCGCAGAGATAATTGGTTTAGCTTACAAGGGGATGATGCCAGATTTTGCCTTGGTAACTAATCAAAGGTCTTTAGATCTTGATTCTAGCTTAATTAATTGAGAAGAATAAAAACAGTATCAATAAAAATTTGGAACTAGATTGCCTCTAAATCACCTTACTGTTTTTTACTGACATCTTGTTTTATTAAGTTCTTTTGTGAAATAATCATATATCATCAAGAATTAGAAAAAGACACCAGTACTTAGTCTATTTATCTAATACTAAAGTTCTTGTCTGCACAAGGACTAATTTAAGAAGCCTTTAGCCATGGTGGCACACACCTGTGATCCAAGCACTTGAGAGAATGATGTAGAAGGATGTGCATTTAAGACCAACCCAGGCTACACTGGGAGAAAACAAAATGTCTTTTGAGTTAAATATTAAGAGAGTGCCAGTAAGTGAGGTAATTTTTGGCTCATTGATATATTTATGTATATATATCTTAAGAGTCTGAGTGTGTGTGTGTGTGATTTTATGCATATATAATGATTAGTTTATTAGTAGAAATCAGTGCTCACAATGTATTCAAGATACAATTGTAAGGCAGAAATAAAGCAAAATATATATAGCTGTAATACTTAATACTGTAATACTTAACCTAGAAATGGATTTGATCAATTCCTTCATAGCATTTAGTATAAAGATGACAAGCAGTAAGAAGTACTTCATTTGTTTCAAATGAATTTAGAACGTTACCTTGGTTTTCATGCACTTTGAGGAAGCTGCTGTAGTGATAATACAGTTTTATGTACATTAGAGTGAGCTCATTTCAGTCTTCAGTGGAGGGTTCGAAAGTCTTTAGAAGTAACTCCGAGTGATAGAGCCGCTGTGGTAGTTGGATGCTAACCCCACCGACCTCCAGACGTTCTCCGTGTTTGCTGCCTTCCCACAAGCTGGCCAACCATTTACAACTTTTCCCCATACAGTCCTTTTAAAATCCAGTGTAAGTGATTATGCCAGATTGTCAGTTCAAGGTTAGAGGGATCTGAGACTCCGCTAGCACACATAAGGACATTCAGATCCATGAGAAGGAAAGCTACAGGAGTGAAAGTCAGAGGCTTATTAGTCAGGTTTCTAAGGACCTCTGATGCTCTGGTTTTCACTTTTGGAAAAGAGGTGATATCATTCAGAGCCTTTTGCTACTTTGATAATGGCTCTTTTTCTGGTTGTAGTCAACATTTTATTTGTTATGTCTAAATTAAATGTGTGTGTGTACGCATGCAGATTTTGTAAGAACTTTGCTCCTACAAGAATGTACAGATTTTGTTGAAATTTCAGATACTTTGTAATCTCATTTGATCTTTTTATTTCTAATAAGGTTCAATTAGATGAATTGTTTTATTTGGGGAATAAAATTCATTTGGAGAGAGGTAATTCATATTGGTATAAAAGTAAAATTTTGAGCAGGTATGATTTTAGGAAAGTTCATTCTTCTGTAGAAATATTTCAATTAGGTTGAAACTCACGATTATTCATGTCTGTATTTTAATCCATGTGTACCTAGGCATAATTTCATACAATGCTGGGATTTTCTTTTTTCAGGTATCTCTTAAATATCCCAGGACCACTCGACATTCCAGCGTGTTTATGTAAAGGGAATTTTGATGATGATGTATTTAACAACCAAGTCCCTTATTTATGGCTGATTTACTGGTGAGACATTATCCACTGTGGAGAAGAGTGCTGCATGTTAAGCTCGTCTTGGGCTGGGTGGTGGTGGCGCATGCCTTTAATCCCAGTACTTGGGAGGCAGAGGCAGGCGGATTTCTGAGTTTGAGGCCAGCCTGGTCTACAGAGTGAGTTCCAGGACAGCCAAGACTACACGGAGAAACCCTGTCTTGAAAAACACAAAACAAGACAAAAAAAAGAAAAAAGAAAAGAAAGCTTGCCTTGCATGTACAGTTGATGTTTACTGAATTATGACGTATTAAACAGTCACTGAATCAGATTCAAAAAGAGATGCTAAGCCTATATTTACTGAAAGACAAGAGCAAGGAGACTTTACTTGAAAGTGTGTGTTATTATTTCTTACTTAACAAAATTAAACTGTAAGCATTTATTTCCTTCATGTTTTTAAACAGCCTTTGTCATCCTCTTCAGTCAAGTATTAAAGAGACAGTGGAAGCATATGAGGCGGCGTTAGGGGTGGCCATGCGGTCTGATATTGTGCAGAAGATTTGGATGGAGTAAGTTTAGCTCTGGTTAAGAATGGGATTCTTAGAAGAATCCTGTGGCGGGGAAAGGGTGATCAGCTTTTCCGTGAGTTCCTGGCTTAATTATTCTGAAGCACAATGTCTTTCTTTTGGCAGTTATCTTGTCTTTGCCAATAATAGAGCTGCTGGATCCAGAAACAAAGTCCAAGAATTCAAATTTTTTACTGACTTAGTGAATAGATGTTTGGTTACGGTCCCTGCCCGATACCCCATCCCTTTTAGCAGTGCTGATTACTGGTCCAACTATGAATTCCATAATCGGGTAAGAATCTAAGGTTTTT
Source organism: Grammomys surdaster (assembly GCF_004785775.1). Taxonomy (NCBI): domain Eukaryota; kingdom Metazoa; phylum Chordata; class Mammalia; order Rodentia; family Muridae; genus Grammomys; species Grammomys surdaster. The sequence goes on from NW_021621071.1 coordinate 5,252,576, forward strand.
CGTTCTTGGTTTGTTTGTTTGTTTTCAGATGTTTGTATATAACAAATCTACCAAAGACAGCAAAGCTACTGTTTCATATTGAGAGCTTTTCCTGGGACCACTTTCCTAACATTCACTGTCCTTCCTGTGATCAGTTCTTTACTCGTCAGAGTCCAGGAAAAGGTGCCTTGTCAGGCCCTGTAAGAATGAACCGATCCTGGGGACAGAGGAGGGGCTATGTGAGGTGAAGTGGGGGTTGGAGGTGCGGGAGGGCTGTGATCAGCTGGTAATGTAAAGTGAGTAAATAAATAGAAAAAAGAAAACAATAACAACAACAAAAGCAGTCCACATATCCATTGTACCTACTCTTCTTGCAGCCATAGGGCCTCACAGAACTGAAAATATGGTGCTGTGTACATTCATAATAGTAAAATCTGATGAATGATGACGTCACAAAGGGGATTATAATTAGTAAAGCAGACGGGTTGGTTCTTTTTGTTTTCAGAGTCTGATTTCAGGCGATATAATGTAGCCCAAAAGTTCCTGCTTACTACAGTTCAGTGTAGACCTAGATGTGCACTCGCACTCCCCGTAGGATGCTTCTGCTGCTCACCGGGATAACTGTTAATACGTGATGTGCTTCTGTGCCGCTCGTTATCCCAGGATTCCAACAGCTACATGGACATTAAGTCATTGTCTTTTGGGGATTCCATGAGCAAGAAGTGGCAAGCACTGTTAGTCCTCTGTCAGGCTTGCCCGGCAGTCTACAGCAAGCAAAGGTAGACTCAGGACGGAAAGCTCGCACTCCTGGCTTCCTGTCAGACCTCTGTCCACGGCTCTCACCCCAGACCATAGTCTACTGTGTATTTGGAAAGTGGCTAGTATAGTTAATCACATGTTCTCATTTGCCCATTGTGTCTTAAAGACGTTTTTTCTTTTATTAAAATACACAGGTAACTGGAGTCTGCTTTTTAATTGTATTCATTTTCCCTCCCTCAACCTTCGCAGGTCATTTTCTTTTATTTGAGCTGTGTTCCAAAGACTCAGCACTCTAAAACCCTGGAACGGTTTTGCTCTGTTATGCCAGCAAATTCTCGACTTGCACTGAGGTAAGACAGATTTTGGTTTTCAGCTCAGTAGTATAGGCCCTTCATATGAAATTAATTTGAAAACTTGATAAATCTGTATGTAGTTCTACCTTTTCCTCATGGATATATACTACTCTAATCTCAGAATTGTTAGTTATTCATACAAAGACAGTGTAAACAATGTGGTCATTTCAGAGACCTGCGTACTATTTACTACTTGCATATGCACTGTAAGCAGTACATCTATTTTGCATGCTAGAGGAATATTAGATTTTCATGTCAATTATTTAGATATTTAGCATGTATTGGGAACTCATGGGTTGGTAAAAATCAATATCTTAAGAATAATAAAATAGGCTAACTTTTTGTTATTAAAACTTAAAAATAGGGTTGAGAACCCTATTTAAGCACTGACCTAGGATGTCCTACATTCAATTAGAGTTAAACAGTTTCTGAACACTTACTTGTGATTTAATTTCTCTATCAGGGTAACCTTTTATAGAGTGCTTTAACCTGTCCATGCTTGGACATCCACTGCGCAGGCATTGCACACTGCATAGTCATTTACCCTGTTTTGATTGCATCTTACCATAGAGCTGTTTTTATAAAATACCTAATGTGTTTATTAGGTATTCTCTTTTGTTTTAAAGAATATTTTCCATGCTATGATGCATATGAAATATATTATACATCTGAAATATAGTACATGTCTGAAAAATCATTCAAAGTCTTAAGTTTGTGAGAAAATTAACCGTATTATTCTATAATTAAATTTCATGAGAACCGTGTTAATCCTCAGAAGCTAGTGGTAGAAATTTGAATAAAGAAAATGATCTTTGATATGCATGTGAAGTAGAAAGCATGGTTGTATTGTTTTTCTGTTTGTATCTAGTTTCTTTTATGATAAGCATTTTAAAACATAGGTAGTTTAATTGTGGGTAAGCCATATTCTTTTTGTATTGGTACATTCTTCTATGGTTTTCCCTGTTACCTCTCCCCACCAGGAAAATAAGAACTCAAAACTTAGCCATTATAGTTCCATTTTAGTCCCAGAAATATTCAATATGCTTGTTCTAAGAAAGAAAATGTTTTTTAAACTTGCATTGGTGTATTGAGTCATTACCTTAAAAAAAACTTGGGGTAGAGGAGTATGTGATGAGATTGCTTTTGTTTTCTGCAGGAATACATGAGCTTTTTATGTCGTTGAAGATAACTGTAGAACAGTAGTTTAGCACATTGTGATCCTGGGACAATTGTTATAAGAGACATTCTATAAATATTTGCTGAATGTCTTTGTTAGGGTTTAACTGGCCAACCTTTGTACCTTGTACATTCTGTTATAGAGTGCATTTGGGGTGCCCTACACTTTGAGTGCTTTGTTCATTTTCCTGAATGTGCTTTACAGGCTACTTCAACACGAATGGGAAGAAAGCAATGTTCAGATTCTGAAACTCCAAGCCAAGATGTTTACATATAATATCCCAACATGCCTGGCCACCTGGAAAATGTAATGCAACAATCATGTACATGTTTTTATAGCTATGCTTTTATTTGTAAGGGTTGCTCCAGACAGGTAAATCTGAAATAGCATCTTATCTCCCCGCAAATAGACAGACCTAGTATAGAGTTGTTTTGGGCACTTGCTGTGGTTTAATACCTAGAGTGAGTAATTGCTCATTAATAGCTGCTTCCGAGATTAATAATAATAAAAATAATTTTAATGAGGGAGAACATTTAGATATCAATATTATCAAACGTAAGTGTGTATAACACTTTAGAACCATCTTTAAAATATAGGGTTTTCCCTGTTACAGTCTGGTTTCTTATTTTAAAGGTGTTAGTGCCAGGCCTGTTTTACTAGTTTTGAGTTTGCTTTTTTTGTTTGTTTTTTTTGTTTTTCCATCCCATGAATTTTAACTCATGTTCAAACACTGGTCTGCTTTATTCCTGTAAAGTTGATAAAAATTGTTGAATTTTTCTTTTCACTATAGGTTACACTCCTTGGAAGTTTAGCCTTTCAGGAAGTTTTGTATTCAGATTCCCACAGTCAGTATTCTGCCAGTGCTGGTGTTTCCTTTTGTTTGAAGATATATAAATTTTCCCCCTTTTCTATATTCCTTTTTTTCCCTTAGAGCCATTGCTGCTGAGATTGCTCTAAAGGGACAAAGAGAGGTAAGCAGTTCGTAATTGAATTATCAGATGGGCCACTTCTTTTTCCTTTTAGCTACTCTGCCCCTTTTGTTGGGCTCTCACTTTAAAAGGATTAAAGATAGAAAGAAGTTAACCTTCCAAGAACTCTATTTGAAATCTCTAAAGCCCAAGAGAACCATGCCTGACTTGAATGCTAGTATATTGTAAAGCTCTGCCTTGAAGCAGACAGGCTTTTAAAAGTGTTGTTCAGCATGTTTTCTGATGAGAGTGTGTGTCTGTCTGTCTGTCTTATAGGTCCACCGTTTATATCAGAGAGCCTTACAGAAGCTACCTCTTTGTGCATCACTATGGAAAGATGTAATGCTTTTTATCTTTTATTTTATCTTGACGTTTTCCTATAAATTTTCTGCATGTGCCATATCCATTGATGTGGTAAATGCTCAAAACCTAGCTGTCTCTTACTTCTATGCTTCCCTGTCTTTTACAGCAACTCTTGTTTGAAGCATCAGAAGGAGGTAAAACTGATAACCTGAGAAAACTAGTTTCCAAGTGCCAAGAGATTGGAGTCAGCCTAAATGAGCTCTTAAATTTAAACAGTAACAAAACAGAAAGCAAGAATCTCTGAACACTGGGTGCAGTCAGTTCTAAGCCCTTATAATAATTGCCAAAATTATTTGAATGATTCTTCAAGATTAGGCTGATCCCTGGCTAAGGTCTGTGTAAGGCAGACAAGCATTATTGATCCTATCAAGTTTCCTACAATATCCTATCCGTAAAACCGGAAGCAATGAACATGAATGACACTCTTGGAATGGATAAATGAACTTCCTGTTTGGCCTGCTTCTGGGCCCTGCCAGATTCTCTAACATCATGTACGTAAGTATAGCTCCTCAAAGCGACTGACGTTTATTTTAATTTTACTTTGTTTTTGGTTTCATTTTTTACTTTCCCTACCTTTATGTTGTGCTATTCCTGGTCCACTTGACACTCTCTGATGCCTGAGAGATTCTTGTTTGGGATTTAGTTTCCAGGGCTGTGTTTACAGTAAAAAGCAGGCAGTCCCTTTTAGTTCCTCCTTTAAGTCTCTGAGATTCTTCATTTCAGGGTTTTAAACATAAGCAGTCCATCTTAAGGAAAGTGTAACTGCCATGGCCACAAGTCTGCTAGTTGCACTTGAATGTTCTAGCAGGGTTGTTGACTGCCCTTTCTACGTTCTGGACTCCTTGCTGAGACTGTTTAACTTGAAGATTAAAGAAACTATTGCAAATGCCAGTGCATCAGAACCTAAGAGTGGTCAAATATTATGTGCAATTTTTTTTGTAAAGAAATTTTAATTTATAATAAAGTTTAACAGTTTAAAGAACAGTTAATACTGGAACTGCTTTGTATTCAAGTACTACTGTGTAGTATTAAGTGGTTGGCGTACAAAATATTTTTAATATAAGTTAACATTAATAATGGTGCTATCTTTGTTCACTTCTCACTCTGGTGGGGAAGGGCTGAAGTAGGAGTGGGATTCTTCCAATGATACCATTGCTTTCTTCTTCGGCAATTCTTTTCCCATTCAAAACAACAACAAAAATCAATGACTTTTTAATTGGTGAACATAGGCGTTCTCTTTTGAGAACAGTGAACAGATAGGTTTACACTACCATTAAGCACTGTATTCTAAAAAATGTGGTTAGTGTCACCAAGTTGGAGTTTGAGTTACCTACCTAGAAACATGCTGGCTGCTGTTGCATATGCCATGGAAAGAGAGCCTGCTCTTTGTCTATTGTGCTGAGTTGCTTGTGCCTTGCTGACTAGTTACCACCACAGTGCAGTACATGTGGGAAGCAGAGCCACAGCTCCAACGCGACAGGCAGAGTAGTACACCCTGATGTGTGCAGTGCTTGCTCAAAAGAAAACTGCATCTGAAGAATCGCAATGTGCTACAAGATGGCACATCATCTGCTAGTTTCTATTCTCTGGCTGTGTCAAGAATGGAACTCATTCGTCTGTGTCCTTCATCTAACCAAAAATCAAAACTGCCTTTTGGATTTTTTCTATAGCCAAAGGAATTTTGTTAGAAGATACAAATCCCAGAGGGGTATTCTTCCATTGTATGTATTTAAATATTTACCACTGAAAGTATTTTCTGATTATTTGAAAGTTAGGGTAACGTGCTTATGCATAGCAAATTATTTCAGGACACTCAGCAGGTAAAGTGCAGCCCGAGTAAAGCTCAGGTTTGGTCCCCAGAGCCCATGTAGCAGTGGGAGGAGAGCACACAAACTGTCTTCTGCTCTACACACATGCAGTAGTGGGCAGGCGCCTTCCTCCACCAACACACACACTCTTCCCCATCGGTTTCTCCATAGCTTAACAGTTGTAACAGGAAATGGAAATGTCTCAGTTTTTTAGAAGACAGGGCCAGGTTTTAAGCTTTACATTTTTAATTTAATTTTTAATTTTTTCCTTAGGTCTAATTCTGTGTGTATAAGTGTTTTGGCCCCATATAATGTGGGCACATATGTGCATACATATGTATGTCTGTGTGCAGTGTGCATGCAGTGCCCTCAGAGGCTAGAAAGGGGTGTTAGATGTGGAACTAGAGATGTGAATGGTTATGAAATGCCAAGTGGGTGCTAGAAATCAAACTCAGGTACTCTGTAAGAGCAGCCAGGGAGGGCTCCTAACTCCTGATCCATCTCTCCAGCCCCCCATAGTTTTTTTTAAATTCTTAAGTTTGTATTAGTGGTTTCGTCCACAATAGCTATTTTCCACACACCACTCTTCTAATAGGAGAGCTTTACCTATTAGTGCATGAAATTCTGGATGCTGTTCACAAAGAATGTACACATATGTACATTGGAACAGCCTCAGGGTTTACTGTTCAGATGCCGTATAGGAATAGCTGCTTTCTTTCTTGATCAGTTGTCAGGTTGCTAAACCGCAAAGGTATCTAATATTGACTCTTCTGTCATAGTCTCACTGTGTAGCCCAGGCTGGCCTGGATGTACAATCAGGCTAGCCTCACACTTGTGGCAGTCCTCCCGCTGCTTTGTCTCACACCTTTTCTGTGATCACAGGTGTGCTCTCTGTCCCTACTGATGATGGCTTACGTTGGCCTTTCTCCTGTCATTCATAAACTCACTACATAAAAAATAGTGAACACTTTAAAAATAAGGCTCCTGTTCTTTCAATATTCAGTTTCTTTTATGAAGTTCTTCCAACAATAAATAAAATTTTGGTTTAAAATTGAATAATTAACATGCTCTATGATAAAATCTTTAGATTGAGACAAATCAGAGAAGGGGTGTTGGCGAAGAGTCAGTGAGAACTGCAGCCTCCTGCATCCTCTTTCTTGTCTGAAGAAAGACACAAAAGACACTTTATGCTGTGGGGCTTTATCTAGGATAAAGGAAATGAAGTAGTAGATTACACTGAATTTTATGTGTTTTTCCTCATTTTAGAGAATAGCCTAATATTTGTATTTGTCTTTTAACGGAAAGTGGACCTTGTAACATTTTTCTCACTGGATTATCTAGGGCGGGTTGCTTTCATTGAAAGGGCATATAAATCCACATCATAAAGTAAGCAAGAATCTCCAGGTGCAACATCTAAGCGTTAGAGGTGCTCTGTAGACAAGCAGAAGGTGATTGAGACTGACAGCAAATACAGAGGGGCTTTATTGGAGATTGTAGTTCAAATATTGATTTAGGGCCTTGAAAGGGTAGGAGCATGGAGGTGAAATACAGAGCAGGCCACTTTTCTTTACGTCTGTTTTTATACTTTTGTGTTAACAGTGTGAAGGAGAGAATGGGAAGATACAGGCTTAGTCTCCTTTAACATTTGAGAATTATGCTTCTTCTCTTTCTGTTCTATTTTCCTTGATTACTTGCTCTCTTTCTCCCCTCCCATAAGCCACCCAAATGTCCATTCTGCAGGCATCCTTCATTTCTGCATTTCACCTCGAGGATGGGGCAGTGAGCAGTCGTCATGGGCGTGCTGCCTGTCCCTTCTCCTGTCCATTGTTCACACACACACACACACACACAACACAGTAGTGGTTAGTATTCTTGAGCACTACTGCTGGATTCTGGTGGATTTTCTGACATATTTGAGGTAGATGCAGTGCTTATTTTTCACAGATTATAAAATAGATCTCCACTTTTTTTTTTTTTTTTCATGGTCTTTGCGAGAAGGATGCCACAAGACCCTTTTCAGCATTTTCTCAAAACGGAATTGGGCATATTTCCAGAATCTATGTTTATGCTCTGCACTAAATTAAGAGATGAATAAAAGTGTTCCCATACATAGTCTAACCAAAACAGAAAAGAAGATGCTAAGGAACCGCCCTCACAGCAGTTCTAAACTTGAATTGGAAAAGGCCCTCTGGGTTTAGTCAGTATTACATCTCATGAAGGATGACAAATGAAAACTAGTGTTACCTCAGGATATAATGTGCCAGTAAAATCTGAGTTGTAAAAGGGTTTGCATGTTTTTGGGAACATAGAAAACAAACAAACAAACAAACAAACAAAAAAAGCCAACCTGGGACCCATGCAGTGCTGCACCGCTCTCAGGAGGCTAAGGCAGGATTGTAGGTTCCAGACCATCCTGGGTACATTGTAAGACTTGTCTCAAAAAGAAGCAACATCCAGAAGCTTCCTTGACTTCGTTTAGATTCATTTTCAGCTTGTTACGCATGACAAATAGAACTGGACTTGCTATAGCGGGCTAACTGCTAGAAAGGTAATCCTGGGGTACCTTCTGCTCGGGAACTCCACACGAATCTGACCAGAGCCTGTAGGGCAAGTGTGATTGGGAATAAAACTCCTACTCGCTTTACTCCCCCGACCCCGATTTGTTGTATAATGCAAGAAGAAGATGCTACTTTCATAACTTCTTAGTACATTAAACATGCAGAGCACAATTTCAATTCACTGAAAACACGTTTGTTTTCTGTTAAGTCTTAGGAGTGGTCATTATTTATTTATGTGGAAGAACTACCCAGAGCTGTCTTCATTACTTTCAAATGGTTTTTTTTTTTTTTTAAAAAAAAAATATGGCATTTCAGTTCAGTAGCAGAAACACCCACAGTTAATTGGAAGTTAAATCTAGAAATAAATTGATTCTGTTGAACAAAGTGTGCCTTATGGTTTCACCAGCAAAACAGGTTCTGGACTATCTGAGGCCAATATGACTGACCGGTCCTCAGTGCTGTGACTGCACTGAGTGCTGGTGGCGGGTCAGATCTTCTCCCCCAGTTCAAAGACAAAACTTAACTAAACAGAACAGGTAGAACGTATGAGTTGGTTGTATTTTTATAAAAAAGTAAATAATAAAGGGCATCCAAAATATATAAAAATACTTCTCAAGGACCGTCTTCAACGAGTTAAAAATAGAACAAATAGAAAAAATAGGACAAATAGAAAAAATTTCACAGTCCTCTTTATAAAGAGTCTATACTTCATTTTCCCTTTTAAGTTGGTAATCAGAAAGCTTCAAGGCTAGTTATCAGGTCACCTGAATAAAGGTGGCTTTCCATTGCCTGGTCAGTTAAACAAGCTGACTCATGTACGCAGTCTTCCCTAGTGAAGCCAGTCTTGTGAAGATGAAGGCCACAGCTTGAAGCTGCTGAGTGATAGACGACTGTCAAGTCTGTTTACATTAGTGGAGATAAGCAGGGCATTTGCTGCCTAATGCCAAACACACTCAGTTTGGCAAATCATACAGCCACATTGAAGACACTGCCTGGGGGGAGAGTTGGCATTGTGTGCTGGCTTAGATGGAGATCCAGAGAAAGCTTCAGGGAACTGAAGGAGTGGGAGCTGTGAGATGGAGAAACTCCTGTCTAGGAGAACCTAGGTGTTAGAAGTGCCATCGGCCAGCGCTGCAGTGACAGCCTGCTCCATTGCTGCTTGTTTCTTTTACACACCCGTATGTATCTTTAAAGTGTGAAAAACTATATACTTACATTAGGGGTGTTAAACAGCCATATACTAGAAATTACCTTAAAGAAACCCTAAACCACAAATAGTATTTTGAGTGAACAGGGACACTATAAAAACTGTTTGCTTCCCGTGGGTGTAATTTCATTACTCTCAATGACAGTCATGATCCGACTAGTGCTCAGGTGTGATTTAGTTGCCCCTAGAAATACACCAGAGGCCTTGGGGGGGTGTAGGATACAGCTCAGTGTAGAACACTTGCCCAACTTACTTGAAAAGCTGGGTTTTATCTCCAGCATTGCAAAAACAACAACTAGGAACCTGTCTGTGATCCATGGTTTCTAATGTGTAAACATCTATTGATGATGTTTTTTTCATTCACTTATTTATTATTTATTCACTTTATATCCCATTCTCTGCCCCCTTCCAGTCCCTCCCCCAGTCCCCAGCCCGTCATAATCATCTCCCGGCTAGAGCAGGCGCTGTCCCTAAACTGTTGACCTGAAGTTGCATCTAGATTACCAATGTGATGACTAGACTGAGTTTTGTGGTATAATAAAGGATTAAGACCTCTTAATTCAATAATGAATTAAGAGTAACCAATCAAACCATTTTACACTTTTTATTGGCTTTGCCTAGGAAAGGCTTGGCGGAATCGACCAATTTAAACTTAACTTACAAGCAGAAACCATAAAATGACCTCATCGGGCAAGAAGCTTATATCTAGTTTGTATTGAAGGCACACTTAGGAAAAAACATCCCCCTCCCTACAAATGATGACTTCAGCTGTGCCAAACCGGGCTGGAACTCTGTTCCCAATGAACTACTAAATATGGTTGCTACTGTCTTGCACATGGATCAGTGGCAAAAAGGCTTCAAAATGACAGAGAGCTAGGTGGTTCTGCCCTTCTATCCTGTGTGAACTCTAGTCCAGAAGAGTTACCAGATACGGTTGGTATGGTCTTACACATGGGTACATGGAAAAAGGCTGAAATGGGGAATGAAATTAAACCTTGTGATCCATACAAGCACCGTGGGGCACTACTAGTTCAGTCAACTAGTCCATTCACTACTAGTTCCAGCCAAGTCAGGACCTACTTGACAAAGGTGGATCTGCACATCAGTGGGAAATTTTGGTCCTGATGATTCTAAACTGCTTCTCCCAGCCATCCTTTTGGCTTAGCAGATCAGAAATCCTGGGAAATACAACAAGCCCTGTTTGAAGAACGCTTCCCAGAAGTTTGACACCACTTCCACTTTTTCCCTGTTATTCAGGAAAAACAATTGAACACTTCTGCTAGGGATGCCTTTTTTTTTTTTTTTTAAAGGTGCTATGTGGACCATAAATGTGAAAGTAGGAAGATTACATGCTTGGAGTACCTACCTCTTAACATACCAATACCACTGTTACTTTGTCACCATCGAGTAAACAGACTGGAGTGTGAAGTGAGTGGTACTAGCTCTAACAACGAGTCACTTAAAACCCTTCTGTTTACAATTTTCTACAATTCTTTAACTTGAAACAACAGTGAAAAGAATGCTTGTGGGTTTACCCTTTTCCATGTGACCACAACCCATATAAATGCTGTAATCCCTGTTTTACAGCTGCAAATTGAGTCACAAGAAATTAATCCAAATCACAAAGGTAGCAAATGAGGAACCTAAGAAAATGACTTTTGGATGCACTCCTTTGCATAAAATCTCTCCTGTGATCTTGATCCACTGAGAAGTGGTCCTGAGACCCTTAAAGAAATTGAGAAAGATTTTCTTATTAGCAAGCTAGTGGACAGTCTAGAACTGTGGAAGCTGCCTCAATACACTGTTAGAGCGAGCCTTCTGGAAGAAGAGGAATGGAGTGGCGACACAATTCATGGTGACACTTGAATTCTCAGCCTGAAACACACCCCTCGTTTGCATTTGTTCTTTTCACACTGCATCTCTTTTACTAAACTGAATCTCTGAGATTTGGTATGTTTTCTTGTCCTCTGAGAACACAATGGGTTAACTTCATTTAGCTAAACAATTGTGGGACAGCCTAAAGAAAGCAACAGACCAACTGAGGACAGAAAATAGAATATGTTCCCAGCTACAAGAAGTGTTTGAAGTGAAAACTACATTGAACTTGGGAATTATGTAAGGGTGGGAAACAACAGTACTTATTTTGATATTTGAGAGGCCAAGGCTAGAAAGGCACAAAGCTTAAGTTCACTTTAGCTGTCCTTGGATACCAAGTCCTACTGTGTGACCTTAAGAGATGTGGGGTCTAATTGCTTAAAACGAGAAAGGAAGACCTAAAGATCAAGTAGTCAGTGAATTAAGATTTAGCTTGCCGGGGTTGGCATGGTGATACCATAGTTTTAATTCTAGCACAGAGGCAGGCAGATCTCTTGAATTCCAGGCCAGTTGGTTGAGAGAGAGAGAGAGAGAGAGAGAGAGAGAGAGAGAGAGAGAGAGAGAGAGAGAGAGAGAGAGAGAGAGAGAGAGAGAGTGAATTTGAATGAGAAAAAATGAATGAATATGAATCTAGACCACCTAGGTAGTAAGAACCTATCTCAATTATTTTTTTTAATTTTTTAAGAGGATGTTCTAATAAAGGCTTGAAGACAAAATAGTGATGATGAATGAGGTAACCCAATGAAGAGATGAAAACAGGACCTTTCTCTTGTCTGAATGGGATGTGTTAAGATTAGAACATGGCTCATCAGTACCTACACTACAACATCCAGATAATTCAACAGGTAAAAGACTTGCCACCGAGCCTGAATACCTAAATTCAATCCTAGGGACCCACATGGTTTAAGGAGGGAACTGAAGTTGAAAGTCGTTCTCATGGCATTCTCATGCCTGCACTACAAGGAAATAAAAATGATAGCTGAACTGCAGAACTCACATAGTTTTTTTTATGTATGTGTACACTGTAGCTGTCTTCAGACACACCAGGAGAGGGCATTGGATTCTATTACAGATGGTTGTGAGCCACCATGTGGTTGCTGGGAATTGAACTCAGGACCTCTGGAAGAGCAGTCAGTGCTCTTAACTGCTGAGCCATCTCTCCAGCCCCTTCACTCACATAATTTTTTTTTAAGTCCAATTCTCCCATTAGCCACTGCTGTCTGCTCAGCCTCTTATGGATTCAAGTGACTGAGAATACTTTTAGAAAATGCATCAAGCTGGACATAGTAGGTAGTACACATTGTAGCCCCATCAACTGAAGAGACAGAGGCAGGAAGAGTGCCGGAAGTTAAAGACTAACCTAGGCTATGTAGTAAATTCTCCTACTTCAAAAGGCCAAAAACAAAAATGCAAAGAACAGACCTTATTGTCATAATTTCCATAGTATAGAAACAACTCATGCCCTATGAAAGCTGAGGGACAATTACATAAGGTGTGCCCGTGCCAGTTTTCAGGAACACAAACTCGTAATATTTATATCACCAGTGCTTTTTAGTCTAAAACTGTTCCTGAGGAAAAACTGTGACTTCCCAAGTATTAAATAGTGATCATGAAACTAAAGTATATCTTTATGTGTTCATCCTTAGGAAAGTTTAGTTACTCACTGCTGTGTAGCCAATTACTTCCCAAATTAGAAGCTTAAAGCAACAAATATCACAGACACGGTGGGTCAGGAATCCTGGAGTGTCTTATCTGGGTGGTGAGGTTGAGGTTCTCATGATGTTGGCAGGGGCTTGTAGTCTGTTCTTCAAAGCTCAATTTCCTTCCCAACCTGCTTATGTAAATGTTCACAGGCTCCAGTTTCTCTTTCTGTGGGCTAAATGGCTTAAGGTAGCTGATCTCTCAGAGGGAGTGGACTGAAAGCTTAGCCCAGAAGCTACGTATTTTAAAACTTAACCCAGGGGATGACAGCGTCACACATGCAATCCATTACTGGCTGTGGGGTGTCATACAGGATGAAAGATCACACAGACGTGAGCAAACCAGCAAGCTGAGATAAGTGAGTGCGTCTTGGGGTTTGGCTACACCGTGGAAGGGAAGCCTCTCACGTGTGTGGAGAGGAGGGAACAGAAAGAGATGTGCAGGTCTCTCTTCAAATTGCCAGCAGAGCTGTCGAAGGAAGCAGGAGTGGGTTTTCATCTCAGTTGGGTGTGGATGGTGGAGTGTGGAAACACCTATTTGTTCAAGGATGTCTCTGCATTCCAAAAGAGAACTATGCAGAGATGTCGCCGTGTTCCTATAATTCATGACGGTATCGAAACATGGGAAAGGTTTACTTGGGTGATCAAACATTCCTCCAAACACGCCATATTGGTTGGGCATTCTGATCTCCTTATGAAAGTGTGGCTTAAAAAAAAAGTAATTTTAGAACTAAAGAATTTATAAATGACGAGTTTAGCTAAATATTGGGAAATCTTTTGTGACTACTGGTCCGAGATGTGCAACTAGTGAAGTATGCATCCATTCTTGGGTACCATTTCTCTTTGGAATGAGGTTGCATCTTATTGCCTTAGTTGATACCACCTGCTTCTTAATCATCTTGGTATATCTTTATCCTGTGGAGTCTGCCACACTGAAATGAGCCATCACAGCAACCATGCATTTCACATCATGGCCCTTTTATGACAATAAGTTATGAGGTATCCATTGGATTTTGGCAGGGATAGACACTTCTATAGCTACAAGTGAAGACAACCTAAAAAAAAAAAATGTTTTTATACTACTAAGGTATTCAAGGGAAACTAGCTATTCCAGAGATTTTAAATGGGCAAAAATCAGCTACACAACATTTTCCTAATTATTGTAACAAAACAACGTATTAAGAATTCTTATTTTTTCCCTTGAGAATTAAGAGTATGTACTGAGAGACAGTGACAGTTGTTCTGGTTTAGATGAAAGGACCTCTCTGTGTCCCAGAGGGCCAATTCTACTTCTGTTAATAAAAAATCCTTGACTAGAAAGTACACATTTTTTTTCTTCTTTTTACAGCTCATTTCCTTATTGTTGCTTCAAATCAACCTCTCAGTGATGAACAAGTTTTGAGTAAAATATAATATAAAATAGTTTGCCGTGAAATACATATTTAAAATTTGTGTTCATTGCATAAAAATCAGAAACAGTAACCCTCCCCCAAGCAAAGTTCTGTAATGATGTATTTTTTACTTCATTTTTGATTTTGTTTGTTTGTTTATTTTTATAGTTAGTTAGTCCCTTGGGGGCTGCTGGATCAAACAAACTGGGTGGCTGACAGACAGTACTTCTTACAGTCTTGGAAGCCTACAGTTAAGAAAGTGGCGGATTTGGTGTCTTCTGGGAGCCCACTGTATGGACAGCATCTCCTAGCTGTGCCCTTCTCATGGTGAAGGACAAGTCTTTATAAGAACACTAATGTCAGTCTAGAGGGCAGAGCCTTCTAAGACCAATGATGCTTTGGAAGCATGTGGTTTTTGGAGAAGCACAAGCCTGTAGAAAATAGTAGTTGGATGGTCGACTTCATTGGTTTATGTAATATAGTGTGGGTGATCTTTCAGTACCATGTTGTAGGTCTTGTGGCCTATTTTACACCCTGAAGAAAGGTAAATAAAGGTGCCCAACCACGAGGACTGGGGTTGAGATTTGAACCCAGGCTACCCAGCCTCACAATCTGACTGTTCACTTTGTTATATTGTCCTTCAGTGTAACCACGCTGTGAATGGTCACCAAATAAACCTCCTTACTCTAAATACGTTGTAATCAAGCGTAACTCGGATAGAGTTGTTTCTCATGCTTTAAGGACCCTGTAGTCAGGGCATTGAGCATCACCCCCTACCTCTTTTATTGGTAGTATAAAATATAATCTCCCCACCCACTACTGCTCTTTTTTTTCTTTATTCAGAGTGACCACCTATTCTGTTATCTTAAGGATGATAACCCCGTTTCTCTTTAGATGCTAGGTCTTGTACGTGGTAGGCTGCAAATGGCTCTCGAATGTGAGCCTATATCAGAATGGCCTACCCAGGACAGTAAAAAGCACAGATCGCTAAATGCTACTTCTTCAATTTCAGATTCTGAAGACTGGAGTGAGGCCTGACAGGCCACGCTCGGGGACTGCTCTTTGAAAAGTGTTGGTGTAGGTGTATTAACGTGTCTAGGGCTCGTCAGTACTATTTCCCAGGCAAAGCCTCTGGCAAGTTTAACCTCTCTCTCTTCCTTGCTTCCAAAACAAACACAGTAATGAGATCTATCTTACAGGCTGTGTCCTAATTAAATGATATATCATACATAAAGAAGCTAGCACGCGAGATCAAGCTCACATAATAACTATTATGATGGGCTGCTTATCCTAGACAAACATGCCTGAGGTATATTCAATTAAACAACTACTCAGGATAGAAAGCTATTTTTCACTCTCTACACTTCTCATTAGGTGGATTGTGTCTTGATCCAGGCTTCTCCAGGATGATCTGGTTGGACACTGGGATAGACCTTTGCCTTACATGGGTTAAGACACTTCCTCCCTTGAACATTTAAACGTATTCTTTATGTTTATGTGTGTATATTTAAGTGTGTGTGCATTTGTGTGGAGCCCGGACAATTGTGTGTCATTCTCAGAAACTCAATTTCTAGACATCAGACAGTACAAA
Source organism: Grammomys surdaster (assembly GCF_004785775.1). Classification (NCBI taxonomy): domain Eukaryota; kingdom Metazoa; phylum Chordata; class Mammalia; order Rodentia; family Muridae; genus Grammomys; species Grammomys surdaster. The sequence goes on from NW_021621071.1 coordinate 5,268,305, forward strand.
CAGAATAACCAACCCATCCAGGGAACAGGACTTTAAGAAACTCTATTGTTTGTAAAGCTTTTTGGCATTTTGTTTTATCTGAGACAGGTTCTCACTGAGAAGATCAAGCTACCCTCTAATTCAAAGCAATCCTCCTGCCTCAGCCTCCTCAGTGCTGAACTTGCAGATGCGAACCACTATGGTCCTTTCTGCTTTTATTTCTTTTTCTTTTTCTTTTCTTTTCTTTTTTTTCTTTCTTTTTTTTTTGCCATGCTACTTCTTCGTTTTCTTCAGCATGGTGTCTTTTAATCTCCTTCCCAAAACTTCAATAGATGCGATTTTGCTTCCTGCATGGTCAGTGCCGGTCACCGTTCAATTTGACCTCTTCTGCTTTCAGTCTCTTCCCATCATGATCCTATCGAGGGTTTCAAGTCCATTCTCATGGGACTGAAGGTCTGTAATCTGACATTTCAGGAAAACAGAACTCATAGCTCTGATTCAAGTCAAGTGCACAGGAGACTTGACATGATCTGTGGTCAGAAAGTGTTTGCAAACTGTGGCAACAGGAGCTGGTCCCATAGCTTAACCAACAACAGTTTCTAAAAGTCCTGTTCCCTGGATGGGATGGTGATTCTGTTTGTACTGTCTGATGCCTGGAAATCGTTTCTGAGGATAACACACAATTGTCCGGGTTCCACACAAACGCACACACACACTTAAGTATCCACAGTGCTTCCAACCTGTCTCCCTTAGTGAGGAGAAAAAAAAATTGTCTCGGAGCAGTGGTTCTCTACCTCTGGGTCACGACCTCTGGGAGGGTCAGATGACTCTTTCACAGGGGTACTTAAGACCACCCAAACCCATAGATATTGATATTACAATTCATAACAGTAGCAAAGTTACAGTTATGAAGTAGCAATGAGAATAATTTTATGCTTGGGGTCACCATATTATGAGGGACTGTATCCAAGGTTGCAGCATTAGGAAGGCTGAGAGCCACTGATTTAGAGGGTTTGGCCCGATGAAGCCATACCATTGACAGGAGGGAACCGGGGGAAAATGTTCTTGCCACAGTTCTGGGAACTGGAGGTTTAAGAAACAATTTCAGGTCAAAGATTTGATGTCTAGGGAAGGCCTATGCTTGGGGGAGAGAGACAAGCAGATCCCTGAGACTTGCTGGACCAGTCAGCTATACCTGCATAAGTTTAAGACTAGTGAAAGAAAAAAAAGTCCCTAGAGATGGCCAGGCCAGTAAAGGCGCTTGTGCACCCAAGCCTGATGAATGAGTTCCATCCAGGAGTCCACATGGTGACAAGACAGATGTGACCTTCATAACTTGTCCTCTCACCTCCAACATGACAATCCATAAGTGAATAAAATAGACTTTTTTTGTTTTTTTTGTTTGTTTGTTTTTGTTTTTTAAATACTCAGGCAGCATCCCAGGTAAAAATGAATCACCTGTGATGTCTGCTGTTAGAAGTTCTAATCCAGATGCAGGCCTCCGAACTTATACTACTCAGACCTTTGAAGGGCCACTGACAAGAACACCAAATACCTAGAGATTGACATCACTAATCTGAAGAAATCCCTCATTTCGCTGTCTGAAGAGACCTCCTAAAATCGCAAAGATCCTTATTGGACTTGATTTACTCTATTACAATAGAAAAGGCTGTGTACAGCTCTTGACTGTGTACAGCCCTTAAAGAAGAAGGTTGCCTTTACATAGACAAGACAAGGAGGGTTAAAGAGAGCATGAAATAGGTAGTGAAGCCTAAGAAAAATCAGAGAGAGAAAGAGACAGATGAAGGCTGGTACAAGAATTGGTTTTCAGCCTCCCCAAGGATGTCAACCCTATTTCCTCCCATCTTGGGACCCATTATTTGGGTTCTTTTTGCATTTTTCTGCTGGTCCCTGGCTCTCAAATAGGCGGACTAACTCTGTGATACAACAGATAAATAATTTGGTAGGAAAACCTACTCAGATACGTTATCATAAGTTAGCTATGGAGGACCACGAGACTCAAGATGAGGTTGTTACTTTATACAGGGTGTTTCCAAAACCCATCTCCACCCAACCTAAAAGGGGGGACTTCTGCCCCTAGACCAAGCAGTGAGGGTTCACCCAGAACCCCCTCTGTCAGGCGATCTGAATTCTTGCTTAGGCTTCGAGGCTAAGCACTGCAAGGGAATATAAATAAACGTTAAAAATATCTCTCTGGGTTCCCTGAGGGACAAGCCTAACTGCATAGGGGTTGATGTCAAAAGTATCCCCTCTCCAGGAAAAAGACATTGGGACGGGTATGGCCCTCATGCCTCACTGGACAACGACAGGGGGACTGGAGCCATTGCAAGGTCCCCTTCAAATACTGGAGGTCAGGCCTCTATCCCCGCCTTCGCAAGTTTAGAATTGCCACAGCCCTTCTATACTTAGAGAAGGGAGGACATGTCAGGGGCAGCCCTGCTTACCCACTGAAGGCCTAAAATCAGCCATAGGCCTAAAATCAGCAATAGGCCTGTCATACATGTATACTAACACCAAGTCTTGGGTCTCAGTGGAAAAACATTGAAACAGATGGGTATAAGCTAATGTCAACAGGCAGCTTTTGTGGAAATTTACAAGCCTGAGTACTCATAGACCTTGTAAATAGGTAGCCTGGGCAGACAATACCAACTTAGATAAGGACAAGCGAGTTATAGGCAGAATCATAGTGACTTGTTCCCTGAACCTTCACCCAGCTGATACCCGGTTCTGAAGATAATTGTATTCCCCCTGATCACCCACACTCCAGTGTCATTCCCTTCCCTACATCCTGCCTTTCTGTGTTTATAACCCCTGTGTGAATGAATTACGATTTGAGAAAAAATAAATTATAAAAATAAAATAAAATAAAATAAAATACCTTTCAAGGAAAAAAAAAAGATAAAACATAAAAAAAAAAAGAGAGAGAGAGTTGACAGCACACACACCCCAGAAGAGATGAGGGAATAGGGGACCAGTCAGATCGTTCTGTGGGTAAAAGTGACCACCACACAAGCCTGTGTGTACTTCTGGGAACCCACATACAGGACCCAATGCAGGTCACGTGGATGTGATCTCAACATTCCAAAGGCGGGATGGACGGAAGTTCAGAAGCTCTCAGGAAAGCTAGCCTAGAGTGCACAGTGAAGCTCAGAGACAGCTTGTCTCAACAAGGTGGCAGGGGAGAGCTGGTGGGGGAAAGTTGGTTTTAGACCTTACTGGGTGCGGTGGAGTGTGCACATATGCGTGCGCACACACACAAACACACACACACACACACACACACGCACACACACACACACATAAACTTAAAAATGGAAGAAGGGGGCAGAAAGGGGAGAGATAAGGACGTTAAGCATCTGCAGAGGAAATATTTTGTAGCCTCTTGGCTTTGCGCAGTACCTTTCTTGCTGCTATTTCTATGATTTTTGAGCTACGGTTCTGGTTTCTTGCCCTTTTTCCTGCCCTTCACACCACTGGAGAAAGCCAGCAACAAAATGAACAGCCTCTAAGCCTTCGGTTTCCTGTAGTAAGAGAGTTATTATTTTCATCAGGATTTTGAGGGAAAAGATCAGATTTAGTCAAAGACTGGGAAATCACAGGACAGGCCTTGAACTCCACAGCAGGTCCCTGATACCTCGAATGAAAGTCTACGTCTTTCTCCTTCACCACACTGGGTAGACTGACTTCCCACTGCTCCTGACCAAGAACTGTGCCCTCCAGTTACGGGACATGGGTGTGATGACTGAATATTCAAGGTGATCTTGTTTTGGGTTATGGGAGGTATTCACCCATGGTTCCTTGTTCTCTACATGGATAATGCTCTATGATGCTCTCCGGGTGGTAACAAATATAGCTTGTGTTGAAGTCCTAGATCCTCATCTTTGACCTTGGAAGGTCATTTTTCCACTCTTCTCAACCACGCCTTCTCATCTTCCTCCTCCTCCTTAGACAGATTGGCTGGATAGTCAGTCATGTCTCGGTCTCGCTATGTATAACAGGCTGGCCTATAGTTCAGGAGCCTGCTCCAGGGGTGAGAAGGGCGAGGAATCGGAGTCATAGCTCAAAATCTTAGAAACAGCAGCAATAAAGGTAGCATTCCAACTGCTAGGATTACGGGTGGTCACACACCCCTCTGACACGTTTTCTTCATTTGGAAACTCCCAAGGCCTGCTTTGCTCATTCTGGAGGGCTATGGAGGTGTGATATATCATATCATCTATATCTATACCTATCTGTCTATCTATCTATCTATCTATCTATCTATCTATCTATCTATCTATCTATCTATCTATCTAAGAGAGATGTGGAGACAGAAAGGGAGAGGGAAAAAGGGAGAGAAGGAGAGATGGAGAGAGAGGGGGAGAGGGGGAGAAAAGGTGAGAAGGAGAGAGACAGAGACAGACACAGAGACAGACACAGAGACAGGGAGAACACCTCTCAAGGTACTACTTTCAGGTTCTATGATAAAAGTGTAAATACACCGATTATTACTATTCCCAATGCGGTGAGCCTGGAGATATCGTTTGTGTTTTATTGTGAAGAATGTCGAGGCTGAGAAGAGGTAAATACCAGTGTCCCATACAGAACCAGCTTTTGAGTCGGGATGTATCTAGCCGTCAAGACTGACTATTCTAGCTGGCCTGCTGTGAGCTGGTACTAAAGAAGGCATTCAGTGAATTTCAAGTATTTGAATCCTTCATTTCTTTAGTATTGACACCCCCAACCAAGTAGGGTGTTCTCACTTTTTCTCTTATTCTTATTTGGGATATCATTCTCTGTCCTACACCATTTGGCACACGGCTCCATTGAGAAGCACGTTTTGCTTGTCCTTCTTAGAGTGTGGGATGCCATACATGTGGTAGTTAGTTGTATATTATACATGATAAACCTGTCAGATGTATAGCTGGTAAAGGTTTTTTCCCCCATCTTATAGGCTGTCTACTTATTTGAATGGTGAAAGGCTCTTTGGCTGTACAGGAACCTTTTAGTTGGTGAGGTCCCGTTTGTCCATTGTTGGCCTTAGTGCCTGTATTCCTGGGGTCCAGTTCAGAGAGAACTTTGCTGTGCTCACAAGTTGAGGTACATCTCCAACCTCCTATCCTAGGAGTTCTCAACCTGTGGGTTGCAACTCTCAAAAAACCCACATTTACATTGTGGTTCATAGCAGTAGCAAAATTACAGTTCTGAAGCAGCAACGAAAATAATTTTATGGTGCAGGGGGTCCCCACAAAGCGAGGAACTGTATTAAAGAGTGCATTGGGAAGGTGGAGAACCCCTGTTTTATCAGATTCACACCAGCTCTTATGCTGAGGTCCTTGATTTATTTGGAGTTGAGTTTTGTGCAGGATACGAGATAAGGGTCTTTCATTCTTCTACAGGGAGCTGTCCAGCTTGGCTAGCATCACTTATTGAAGAGGTTGTTATTTCTCCAGGGTGTATTTTTAGCTTCTTTCTGAAAACTCCACAAAAACAAAAAATTCAAAACAAAACAACAAACAACCAAACAAACCCAAATCAAGTGGTGGAAGGGGCATGGGCTTTTGATCTGGACCCTCGGATCACTGTGCCTGCTTTTATAAGGATACCATGCTGTTTTGTTACTGTAGCTCTGCAGTGTAATTTGAAATGTGGGATGGTGAGATCTCCTGCAGTACTTTTATTGCTTACCATTGTTTTGTTTATCTTGAGTCTCTTATGTTTCCCTATGAATTTTAAGACTTTTTTTTTAATTCCTGTAAAGAGTTGTCTTGCAATTTTGGTGGGGATCGCATTATAAATTAATTTAAATTTAATGTATAGGTTGCTTTTGGTCGTCTGCTTCTCCTAATTGGGGAATTGAAACTCTTAGCGTTAAAGACTTATTATCAGATGATTTATATTAATTACTGCTGTTTTTATTGCTTTGGGTTTTTTTTTAGGCCTCTTTTCTTCAGAAGTGTTTATTCCCTGTAAACTCCTGGGCTTGTTTGTCCTTGCTGTCAGACTGGAGGCTTGTTTCTGATATTCTCCTTAAAGCTGCCTTTGTGTTAAAAAATTTCACTAATATATTTTTATCATGGAAGCTTTTATTTATTTTTTTATTAAGAAGTCCCATTATGTAGGCCTAGCTCACTCTGCACTTGTTATGTAGACCAGGCTATCCTTGAAACCATGGAGATATGCTCTGCCTCTCAATTGCTGAGATTAAATGTGTGTGTCACGGTGCCTACCTCACCTGGATGGGCTCTCTTCTCCTCCTCTCCTCCCCTCCCCTCCCCTCTCCTTCCCTCCCCTCCCCTCCCCTCCCCTCCCC